>NC_044923.1:7917263-7976571 GCF_003576645.1 Ipomoea triloba | reverse complement strand
TAATCTTTCTTTGCCCACTTGGCAGTAATGAGGGGCCGAAAAGGCTCCTCAAACTTAAGTTTTTTTTTAATAGTAACCAAGGGCGTTTTGGAGAAAATATTATTATTATTATAAATACTCAAGGCTCATTCATTTCAAAACTTTCTTTGCCCACTTGGCATTAATGAGGGGCCGAAAAGGCTCCTCAAACTTAAGTTTTTTTTAATAGTAACCAACGGCGTTTTGGGGAAAAATTTTATTTTTATTAACTTTATGGATTCTCAAAACTATTTCTTTTCTAAACTTTCTTTGCCTACTTGGGTAGAAATGAGGGGCCAAAAAGTCCCCTCAAACTTAAGTTTTTTTTTTTAATAGTAACCAAGGTCGTTTTGGAAAAATTTTTAATCTTTCTTTGCCCACTTGGCAGTAATGAGGGGCCGAAAAGGCTCCTCAAACTTAAGTTTTTTTTTAATAGTAACCAAGGGCGTTTTGGAGAAAATATTTTTATTATTATAAATACTCAAGGCTCATTCATTTCAAAACTTTCTTTGCCCACTTGGCATTAATGAGGGGCCGAAAAGGCTCCTCAAACTTAAGTTTTTTTTTAATAGTAACCAAGGGCGTTTTGGAGAAAATATTTTTATTATTATAAATACTCAAGGCTCATTCATTTCAAAACTTTCTTTGCCCACTTGGCATTAATGAGGGGCCGAAAAGGCTCCTCAAACTTAAGTTTTTTTTTTTTGAGGGGCCGAAAAGGCTCCTCAAACTTAAGTTTTTTTTTTTAAACAGTAACGAATGGCGTTTTGGGGAAAATTTTATTTTTATAAACTTTAAGGATTCTCAAGGCTAATTCTTATCTTAACTTTCTTTGCCCATTTGGCAGTACTGAGGGGACGAAAAGGCTCCTCATACTTAAGTTTTTTTTTAAAAGTAACAAGAGCGTTTTGTGGAAAATTTTTATTTTTATAAATTTAAGGATCCTCAAGGCTCATTCTTTTCTAAACTTTCTTTGCCCATTTGGCAGTAATGAGGAGCCGAAAAGGCTCCTCAAACTTAGGTTTTTTTTTTTAAATAGTTACCAATAGCGTTTTGGGGAAAAAATTTTATTTTTATAAACTTAAAAGATCCTCAAGACTTATTCTTTTATAAACTTTCTTTGCCCGTTTGGCAGTAATGAGGGGCCGAAAAGGCTTTTCAAACTTAAGTTTTTTTTTAATAGTAACCAAGGGCGTGTTGGGAAATATTTTAATTTTTATAAACTTTAAGGATCCTCAAGGATCCTTCTTCTCTAAACTTTCATTGGCGAACTGGAAAGTAATGAGGAACGAAAATGTTCGTCAAATTTATGCTTTGTTTTAATAGTAACTAAGGGCGTTTTGGAGAAATTTTTATTTTTATAAACATTAAGGATTCTCAAGGCTCGTTCTTCTCTAAACTTTCATTGGCGAATTGGGCAGTAATGAGGAACGAAAAGGCTCGTCAAATTTATGCTTTGTTTTATTATTTAACCGAGGGCGTTTTGGAGAAATTTTTATTTTTATAAACTTTAATAATTCTCAAAGCTCATTGTTTTCTAAACTTTCTTTGCCCACTTGGGTAGTAATGAGGAGCCGAAAAAGCTCCTCAAACTTAAGTTTTTTTAAAATTGTAACCAAAGGCGTTATGGGGAAAATTTTTTATTTTTATAAATTTGAGGATCCTTAAGGCTCATTCTTTTCTAAACTTTCTTTGACCATTTGAGTAGTAATGAGGTGCCGAAAAGGCTCCACAAATTTAAGTTTTTTTTTTTAATAATATACAAGGGCGTTTTGGGAAAAATATTTTATTTTTATAAACTTTAAGATCCTCAAGGCTCATTCTTTTCGAAACTTTCATTGGCCAATTGGGCAGTAATTAGGGTCGAAAAGGCTCGTCAAATTTAAGTTTTTTTTAATAGTAACCAAGGGCGTTTTGGTGAAAATTTTATTTTTATAAACTTTATGGATCCTCAAGGGCCATTCTTTTCTAAACTTTATTTGCCCACTTGGGCAGTAATGAGGGGCCGAAAAAGCTCCTCAAACTTAAGTTTTTTTGAAATAGTAACCAAAGGCGTTATGGGGAATAAAATTTAGTTTTATTAATTTAAGGATACTCAAGGCTCATTCATTTCAAAACTTTCGTTGCCCACTTGGCAGTAATGAGGGGCCGAAAAGGCTCCTTAAAATTAAGTTTTTTTTTAAACAGTAACCAAGGGTGTTTTGGGAAAAAAATTTTATTTTTAAAAACTTTAAGGATCCTCAAGGCTCATTCTTTTCTAAACTTTCTTTGCCCATTTGGCAGTAATGACGGGCCGAAAAGACTCCTCAAACTTAAGTTTTTTTTTTACTCGTAACCAAGGGTGTTTTGGAGAAAATTTTTATTTTTATAAACTTTAAGGATCCTCTAGGCTCCTTCTTCGATACACTTTCATTGCCTAATTGGGCAGTAATGAGGGCGGAAAAGGCTAATCAAATTGAAGATTTTTTTTAATAGTAACCAAAGGCATTTTGGAGAAAATTTATATTTTTATAAATTTAAGGATCTTTAAGGCGAATTCGTTTCTTAACTTACTTTGACCACTTGAGCAGTAATGAGGTGACGAAAAGGCTCCTCAAATTTAAGTTTTTTTATTTTAATAGTAACCAAGGGCGTTTTGGGAAAAAATTTTATTTTTATAAACTTTAAGGATCCTCAAGGCTCCTTTTTCTCTAAACTTTTATTGGCCAATTGGGCAGTAATGAGGGTCGAAAAGACTCGTCAAATTTAAGTTTTTTTTTAATAGTAACCAATGGCGTTTTGGTAAAAATTTTTATTTTAATAAACTTTAAGGATACTCAAGCGTCATTCTTCTCTAAACTTACATTTTCCACTAGGGCAGTAATGAGGGGCCAAAATGGCTCCTCAAACTTAAGTTTTTTTTTTAAATAGTAACCAAGGGCATTTTGGGAAAAATATTTATTTTTATAAACATTATGGATCCTCAAGGGTCATTCTTTTCGACACTTTCTTTGCCTACATGGGTAGTGATGAGGGGCCGAAAAGGCTCCTCAAACTTAAGGTTTTTTTTTTTTTTTTTTTATATAGTAATCAAGGGCGTTTTAGTGAAAATTTTTATTTTTATAAACTTTATGGATCCTCAAGGCTAATTCTTTTCTAAACTTTCTTTGCCTACTTGGGCTGTAATGAGCGGCCGAAAAGGCTCCTCAAACTTAAGTTTTTTTTTAATAGTAACCAAGGGCGTTTTGGGGAATTTTTTTTATTTTTATGAACTTGAAGAATCCTCAAGGTTCATTCATTTCTAAATTTTCTTTGACCACTTGGCAGTAATGAGGGGACGAAAAAGCTCCTCAAACTTAAGTTCTTTTTTTAACAATAACCAAGGGCGTTTTGGGGAATATTTTTATTTTTATAACTTTAAGGATCCTCAAGGCTCATTCATTTCTAAACATTCTTTGCCTACTTGGCAGTGATGAGTGGCCGAAAAGGCTCCTCAAACTTAAGTTTTTGTTTAACAGTAACCAAGGGCGTTTTGGGGAAAATTTTTATTTTTATAAACATTAAGGATCCGACAGGCTCATTCTTTTCTAAACTTTCTTTGCCCATTTGGCAGTAATGAGAGGCCGAAAAGGCTCCTCAAACTTAGGTTTTTTTTTTAATAGTAACGAAGGGCGTTTTGAGGAAAATTTTAATTTTTATAAACTTTAAGGATCCTCTAAGCTCTTTCTTCTCTACACTATCATTGCTCAATTGGGCAGTAATGAGGGCCGAAAAGCCTCGTCAAATTTAAGTTGATTTTTTTAATAGTAACCAAGGGCGTTTTGGAGAAAATTTTTATTTTTATAAATTTAAGGATCCTGAAAGCTCATTCTTTTCTAAACTTTCTTTGACCATTTGAGCAGTAATGAGGGGGCCGCAAAGGCTCTTCAAATTTAATTTTTTTTTAATAGTAACCAAGGGCGTTTTGGGAAAATAATTTAATTTTATAAACTTTATGGATCCTCAAGTGTCATTCTTTTCTAAACTTTCTTTGCCTATATGGGCAATAATGATGGGCCAAAAAGGCTCCTCAAACTTAAAGTTTTTTTTTTTTATAGTCACCAAGGGCGTTTTGGGGAAAAATTTTATTTTTATAAACTTTATGGATCCTCAAGGCTAATTCTTTTCTAAACTTTCTTGGCCTACTTGGGCAAGAATGAGGGCCGAAAAGGCTTATCAAACTTAAGTTTTTTTTTATAGTAACCAAGGGCGTTTTGGGGAAATTTTTATTTTTATAAACTTTATGGATCCTCGAGGCTAATTCTTTTCCAAACTTTCTTTGCCTACTTGGGCAGTAATGAGGGGCCGAAAAGGCTCCTCAAACTTAAGTTTTTTTTTAATAGTAACCAAGGGGGTTTTGGGAAAAAAGTATTTTATTTTTATAAACTTGAAGGATCATCAAGGCCTATTCTTCTCTAAACTTTCAATGGCCAATTGGGCAGTAAAGAGGGTTGAAAAGGCTCGTCAAATTTAAGTTTTTTTTTTTATAGTAACCAATGGTGTTTTGGTAAAAAATTTTATTTTAATAAACTTTAAGGATCCTCAAGGCTCATTCTTCTCTAAACATTCATTGCCTACTTTAGCAGTAATGAGAGCCGAAAAAGCTCCTCAAACTTAAGTTTTTTTGAAATAGTAACCAAAGGCGTAATGGGGAAAAATTTTTATTTTTATAAATTTAAGGATCCTTAAGGTCATTCTTTTCTAAACTTTCTTTGACCACTTGACCAGTAATGAGGGGCCCAAAAGGCTCCTCAAATTTATGTTTATTTTTTAATAGTAATCAAGGGCGTTTTGAGAAAACAAAATTTTATTTTTATAAACTTTATGGATCCTCAAGGCTCATTCTTCACTAAACTTTCATTGGCCAATTGGGTAGTAATGAGGGTCAAAAAGGCTTGTCAAATTTAAGTTTTTTTTTAATAGTAACCAAGGGCGTTTTGGGGAAAAATCTTATGTTTATAAACTTTATGGATCCTCAAGGGTCATTCTATTCTAAACTTTCTTTGCATACTTGGGCAGTAATGAGGGGCCGAAAAGGCTGCTCAAACTTATGTTTTTTTTTTTATAGTAACCAAGGACGTTTTCGGGAATTTTTTTTTTTTATAAACTTTATGGATCCTCAAGGCTAATTCTTTTCTAAACTTTCTTTGCCTACTTGGGCAGTAATGAGGGGCCGAAAAGGCTCCTCAAACTTATGTTTTTTTTTATATAATAACCAAGGACGTTTTCGGGAATTTTTTTTTTTTATAATAACCAAGGGCGTTTTGGGAAAATAATTTAATTTTATAAACTTTATGGATCCTCAAGGGTCATTCTTTTCTAAACTTTCTTTGCCTACTTGGGCAGTAATGAGGGGCCGAAAAGGCTCCTCAAACTTAAGTTTTTTTAATAGTAACCAAGGGCGTTTTGGGGAAAAAATTTTATTTGTACAAACTTTAAGGATACTCAAGACTCATTCATTTCAAAACTTTCTTTGCCCACTTGGCAGTAATGAGGGACCGAAAAGGCTCCTCAAAATTAATTTTTTTTTAAACAGTAACCAAGGGCGTTTTGGGAAAAATTTTATTTTTAAAAACTTTAAGTATCCTCAAAGCTCATTTTTTTCTAAACTCTCTTTGCCCATTTGGCAGTAATGAGGGCTAAAAAGGCTACTCAAACTTAAGTTTTTTTTTCAATAGTAACCAAGGGCGTTTTGGGAAAAAAAAATTTTTATAAACATTGTGGATCCTCAAGGGTAATTCTTTTCTAAACTTTCTTTGCTACATGGGCAGTAATGAGGGGCCGAAATGGCTCCTCAAACTTAAGTTTTTTTTTTTATAGTAACAAAGGGCGTTTTGGTTAAAATTTTTATTTTTATAAACTTTATGGATCCTCAAGGCTAATTCTTTTCTAAACTTTCTTTGCCTACTTGGGCAGTAGTGAGGGGCCGAAAAGGCTCCTCAAACTTAAGTTTTTTTTTAATAGTAACCAAGGGCGTTATAGGGAAAAATTTTTCTATTTATAAACGTTAAGGATCCTCAAGGCTCATTCATTTCTAAACTTTCTTTGACCACTTGGCAGTAATGAGGGGACGAAAAAGCTCCTCAAACTTAAGTTTTTTTTAAACAATAACCAAGGGTGTTTTGGGGAAAAATTTTAATTTTATAAACTTTAAGGATCCTCAAGGCTCATTCTTTTCTAAACTTTCTTTACCCATTTGGCAGTAATAAGGGGCTAAAAAGGTTCCTCAAACTTAAGTTTTTTTTTAATAGTTACCAAGAGCGTTTTGGGGAAAATTTTTATTTTTATAAATTTTAAGGATCCTCAAGGCTCATTCTTTTCTAAACTTTCTTTGCCCATTTGGCAGTAATGAGGGGCCGAAAGAGCTCCTCAAACTTACTTTTTTTTTTAATAGTAACCAAGGGCGTATTGGTAAGTATTTTAATTTTTATAAACTTTAAGGATCCTCAAGGCTGCTTCTTCTCTAAACTTTCATTGGCGAATTGGGCAGTAATGAGGAACGAAAAGGCTCGTCAAATTTATGCTTTGTTTTAATAGTAACCAAGGACGTTTTTGAGAAATTTTTATTTTTATAAACTTTAATGATTCTCAAAGCTCATTCTTTTCTAAACTTTCTTTGCCCACTTGGGCAGTAATGAGGGTCGAAAAGGCTCGTCAAATTTAAGTTTTTTTTAATAGTAACCAAGGGCGTTTTGGAGAAAAAAATTATTTTTATAAACTTTATGGATCCTCAAGGGTCATTCTACCCTAAACGTTTTTTGCATACTTGGGCAGTAATGGGGGGCTGACAAGGCTCCTCAA
Organism: Ipomoea triloba; assembly: GCF_003576645.1. Taxonomy (NCBI): domain Eukaryota; kingdom Viridiplantae; phylum Streptophyta; class Magnoliopsida; order Solanales; family Convolvulaceae; genus Ipomoea; species Ipomoea triloba. The sequence continues at coordinate 7,969,734 of NC_044923.1, read as the reverse complement.
ACTTAAGTTTTTTTTAATAGTAACCAATGGCGTTTTTGGGAAAAATTTTTATTTTTATAAACTTTAAGGATACTCAAGGCTCATTCATTTCAAAACTTTCTTTGCCCACTTTGCAGTAATGAGGGGCCAAAAAGTCTCCTCAAAATTAAGTTTCTTTTTAAACAGTAACCAAGGGCGTTTTGGGGAAAATTTTTATTATTATAAACTTTAATTATTCTCAAGACTCATTCTTCTCTAAACTTTCATTGGCCAATTGGGCAGTAATGAGGGGCCGAAAAGGCTGCTAAAACATAAGTTTTTTTTTTTTTTATAGTAACTAAGGTCGTTTTGGGGAAATTTTTATTTTTATAAACTTTAAGGATCCTCAAGCCTCATTCTTTTCTAAACTTTCTTTGCCCATTTTGCAGTAATGAGTGACCGAAAAGGCTCCTCTATCTTAAGTGTTTTTTTAACAGTAACCACGAGCGTTTTGGAGAAAATTTTATTTTTATAAACTTTAAGGATCCTCAAGGCTCATTTTTTTCTAAACTATCTTTGCCCATTTGGCAGTAATGAGGGGCCGAAAAGACTCCTCAAACTTAAGTTTTTTTTTAACAGTAACCAAGAGCGTTTTGGGAAAAAAATTATATTTTTATAAACTTTAAGAATCCTCAAGGTTCATTCATTTCTCAACTTTCTTTGACCACTTGGCAGTAATGAGGGGACGAAAAGGCTACTCAAACTTATGTTTTTTTTTTTAACAATAACCAAGGGCATTTTGGGGAAAATTTTTATTTTTATAAACTTTAAGAATCCTCAAGGTTCATTCATTTCTCAACTTTCTTTGACCACTTGGCAGTAATGAGGGGACGAAAAGGCTACTCAAACTTATGTTTTTTTTTTAACAATAACCAAGGGCATTTTGGGGAAAATTTTTATTTTTATAAACTTTAAGAATCTTCAAGGCTTATTCTTTTCTAAACTTTCTTTGCCTATTTGGCAGTAATGAGGGGCCGAAAAGGCTCCTCAAACTTAAGTTTTTTTTTAATAGTAACCAAGGGCGTTTTGGAGAAAATTTTTGTTTTTATAAACTTTAAGGATTCTCAAGGCTCATTCTTTTCTAAGCTTTCTTTGCCCATTTGGCAGTAATGAGGGGCCGAAAAGGCTCCTCAAACTTAAGTTTTTTTTTAATAGTAACGAAGGGCGTGTTGGGAAATATTTTAATTTTTATAAACTTTAAGGATCCTCAAAGCTCCTTTTTCTCTAAACTTTCATTGGCGAATTGGGCAGTAATGACGAACGAAAAGGCTCGTCAAACTTATGCTTTGTTTTAATAGTAACCAAGGACGTTTTGGAGAAATTTTTATTTTTATAAACTTTAAGGATTCTCAAGTCTCATTCTTTTCTAAGCTTTCTTTGACCATTTGGCAGTAATGAGGGGCCGAAAAAACTCCTCAAACTTAAGTTTTTTTTTTAATAGTAACCAAGGCGTTTTGGGAGAAATTTTTATTTTTATAAACTTTAAGGATCCTCAAGGCTCCTTTGGCTCTAAACTTTCATTGGCTAATTGGGCAGTAATGAGGGTCGAAAAGGCTCGTCAAATTTAAGTTTTTTTTTTAATAGTAACCAATGGCGTTTTGGTAAATATTTTTATTTTAATAAACTTTAAGGATCCTCAAGGCTCATTCTTTTCTAAACTTACATTTTCCACTAGGGCAGTAATGAGGGGCCAAAAAGGCTCCTCAAACTTAAGTTTTTTTTTTAATAGTAACCAAGGACGTTTTGGGAAAAAAATTTATTTTTATAAACTTTAAGAATCCTCAAGGTTCATTCATTTCTCAACTTTCTTTGACCACTTGGCAGTAATGAGGGGACGAAAAGGCTACTCAAACTTATGTTTTTTTTTAACAATAACCAAGGGCATTTTGGGGAAAATTTTTATTTTTATAAACTTTAAGAATCTTCAAGGCTCATTCTTTTCTAAACTTTCTTTGCCTATTTGGCAGTAATGAGGGGCCGAAAAGGCTCCTTAAACTTAAGTTTTTTTTAATAGTTACCAAGAGCGTTATGGGAATATTTTTATTTTTATAAACTTTAAGGATCCTCAAGGCTCATTCTTTTCTAAACTTTCTTTGCCCATTTGGCAGTAATGAGGGGCCGAAAAGGCTCCTGAAACGTAAGTTTTTTTTGTAATAGTAACCAATGGCGTTTTGGAGAAAAATTTTATTTTTATAAACTTTAAGGATTCTCAAGGCTCATTCTTTTCTAAACTTTCTTTCCCCATTTGGCAGTAATGAGGGGCCGAAAAGGCTCCTCAAACTTAAGTTTTTTTTTAATAGTAACCAAGGGCGTGTTGGGAAATATTTTAATTTTTATAAACTTTAAAGATCCTCAAGGCTCCTTCTTCTCTAAACTTTCATTGGCAAATTGGGCAGTAATGAGGAACGAAAGGGTTCGTCAAATTTATGATTTGTTTTAATAGTAACCAAGGAGTTTTGGAGAAATTTTAATTTTTATAAACTTTAATGATTTTCAAGGCTCATTATTTTCTAAACATTCTTTGCCCACTTGGGCAGTAATGAGCGGCCCAAAAAGCTCCTGAAACTTAAGTTTTTTTTTTTAAAATAGTAACCAAAGGCGTTATGTGGAAAAAATTTTATTTTTATAAATTTAAGGATCCTTAAGGCTTATTCTTTTCTGAACTTTCTTTGACCACTTGAGCAGGACTGAGGGCACGAAAAGGCTCCTCAAATTTAAGTTTTTTTAATAGTTACCAATGGCGTTTTGGGATAAATTTTTATTTTTATAAACTTTAAGGATCCTCAAGGCTCTTTTTTCTCAAAACTTTCATTGGCCAATTGGGCAGTAATGAGGGTCGAAAAGGCTCGTCAAATTTAAGTTTTTTTTTTAATAGTAACCAATAACGTTTTGGTAAAAATTTTTATTTTAATAAACTTTAAGGATCTTCAAGACTAATTATTCACTAAACTTACATTATCCACTAGGGCAGTAATGAGGGCCCAAAAAGGCTCCTCAAACTTAAGTTTTTTTTTAATAGTAACCAAGGGCGTTTTGGGAAAAAAAATTATTTTTATAAACTTTATGGATCCTCAAGGGTCATTCTTTTCTAAACTTTCTTTGCCTACATGGGCAGTAATGAGGGGCCGAAAAGGCTCCTCAAACTTAAGTTTTTTTTTAATAGTTACCAAGAGCGTTTTGGGGAATACTTTTATTTTTATAAACTTTAAGGATCCTCAAGGCTCATTCTTTTCTAAACTTTCTTTGCCCATTTGGCAGTAATGAGGGGCCGAAAAGGCTCCTGAAACTTAAGTTTTTTTTTAATAGTAACCAATGGCGTTTTGGAGAAAAATTTTATTTTTATAAACTTTAAGGATTCTCAATGCTCATTCTTTTCTAAACTTTCTTTGCCCATTTGGCAGTAATGAGGGGCCGAAAAGGCTCCTCAGACTTAAGTTTTTTTTTAATAGTAACGAAGGGCGTGTTGGGAAATATTTTAATTTTTATAAACTTTAAGGATCCTCAAAGTTCCTTTTTCTCTAAACTTTTATTGGCGAATTGGGCAGTAATGAGGAACGAAAAGGCTCGTCAAACTTATGCTTTGTTTTAATAGTAACCAAGGACGTTTTGGAGAAATTTTTATTTTTATAAACTTTAAGGATTCTCAAATCTCATTCTTTTCTAAGCTTTCTTTGCCCATTTGGCAGTAATGAGGGGCCGAAAAGGCTCCTCAAACTTAAGTTTTTTTTTTAATAGTAACCAAGGCGTTTTGGGAGAAATTTTTATTTTTATAAACTTTAAGGATTCTAAGTCTCATTCTTTTCTAAGCTTTCTTTGCCCATTTGGCAGTAAGTCTCATTCTTTTCTAAGCTTTCTTTGCCCATTTGGCAGTAATTCTCATTCTTTTCTAAGCTTTCTTTGCCCATTTGGCAGTAATGAGGGGTCTTTTCTAAGCTTTCTTTGCCCATTTGGCAGTAATGAGGGGCCGAAAAGGCTCCTCAAACTTAAGTTTTTTTTTTAATAGTAACCAAGGCGTTTTGAGAGAAATTTTTATTTTTATAAACTTTAAGGATCCTCAAGGCTCCTTTTGCTCTAAACTTTCATTGGCTAATTGGGCAGTAATGAGGATCGATAAGGCTCGTCAAATTTAAGTTTTTTTTTTAATAGTAACCAATGGCATTTTGGTAAATATTTTTATTTTAATAAACTTTAAGGATCCTCAAGGCTCATTCTTTTCTAAACTTGCATTTTCCACTAGGGCAGTAATGAGGGGCCAAAAAGGCTCCTCAAACTTAAGTTTTTTTTTAATAGTAACCAAGGGCGTTTTGGGAAAAAAATTTATTTTTATATACTTTAAGAATCCTCAAAGTTCATTCATTTCTCAACTTTCTTTGACCACTTGGCAGTAATGAGGGGACGAAAAGGCTACTCAAACTTATGTTTTTTTTTTAACAATAACCAAGGGCATTTTGGGGAAAATTTTTATTTTTATAAACTTTTAACTCTTCAAGGCTCATTCTTTTCTAAACTTGCATTTTCCACTAGGGCAGTAATGAGGGGCCGAAAAGGCCCCTCAAACTTAAGTTTTTTTTTAATAGTAACCAAGGGCGGTTTGGGATAAATTTTTATTTTTATAAACTTTTAACTCTTCAAGGCTCATTCTTTTCTAAACTTGCATTTTCCACTAGGGCAGTAATGAGGGGCCGAAAAGGCCCCTCAAACTTAAGTTTTTTTTTAATAGTAACCAATGGCATTTTGGTAAATATTTTTATTTTAATAAACTTTAAGGATCCTCAAGGCTCATTCTTTTCTAAACTTGCATTTTCCACTAGGGCAGTAATGAGGGGCCAAAAAGGCTCCTCAAACTTAAGTTTTTTTTTTAAAGTAACCAAGGGCGTGTTGGGAAATATTTTAATTTTTATAAACTTTAAGGATCCGCAAGGGTCATTCTTTTCTAAACTTGCATTTTCCACTAGGGCAGTAATGAGGGGCCAAAAAGGCTCCTCAAACTTAAGTTTTTTTTTTAATAGTAACCAAGGGCGTTTTGGGAAAAAAATTTATTTTTATAAACTTTAAGAATCCTCAAAGTTCATTCATTTCTCAACTTTCTTACTTTAAGAATCCTCAAAGTTCATTCATTTCTCAACTTTCTTTGACCACTTGGCAGTAATGAGGGGACGAAAAGGCTACTCAAACTTATGTTTTTTAGTAATGAGGGGACGAAAAGGCTACTCAAACTTATGTTTTTTTTTTAACAATAACCAAGGGCATTTTGGGGAAAATTTTTATTTTTATAAACTTTTAAATCTTCAAGGCTCATTCTTTTCTAAACTTTCTTTGCCTATTTGGCAGTAATGAGGGGCCGAAAAGGCTCCTCAAACTTAAGTTTTTTTTTAATAGTTACCAAGAGCGTTATGGGGAATATTTTTATTTTTATAAACTTTAAGGATCCTCAAGGCTCATTCTTTTCTAAACTTTCTTTGCCCATTTGGCAGTAATGAGGGGCCTAAAAGGCTCCTGAAACGTAAGTTTTTTTTGTAATAGTAACCAATGGCGTTTTGGAGAAAAATTTTATTTTTATAAACTTTAAGGATTCTCAAGGCTCATTCTTTTCTAAACTTTCTTTCCCCATTTGGCAGTAATGAGGGGCCGAAAAGGCTCCTCAAACTTAAGTTTTTTTTTAATAGTAACCAAGGGCGTGTTGGGAAATATTTTAATTTTTATAAACTTTAAGGATCCTCAAGGCTCCTTCTTCTTTAAACTTTCATTGGCAAATTGGGCAGTAATGAGGAACGAAAGGGTTCGTCAAATTTATGATTTGTTTTAATAGTAACCAAGGCGTTTTGGAGAAATTTTAATTTTTATAAACTTTAATGATTCTCAAGGCTCATTATTTTCTAAACATTCTTTGCCCACTTGGGCAGTAATGAGCGGCCCAAATACTCCTGAAACTTAAGTTTTTTTTTTAAAATAGTAACCAAAGGCGTTATGTGGAAAAATTTTTATTTTTATAAATTTAAGGATCCTTAAGGTTTATTCTTTTCTAAACTTTCTTTGACCACTTGAGCAGGACTGAGGGCACGAAAAGGCTCCTCAAATTTAAGTTTTTTTTAATAGTAACCAAGGGCGGTTTGGGATAAATTTTTATTTTTATAAACTTTAAGGATCCTCAAGGCTCCTTTTTCTCAAAACTTTCATTGGCCAATTGGGCAGTAATGAGGGTCGAAAAGGCTCGTCAAATTTAAGTTTTTTTTTAATAGTAACCAATAACGTTTTGGTAAAAATTTTTATTTTAATAAACTTTAAGGATCTTCAAGACTAATTATTCACTAAACTTACATTATCCACTAGGGCAGTAATGAGGGCCCAAAAAGGCTCCTCAAACTTAAGTTTTTTTTTAATAGTAACCAAGGGCGTTTTGGGAAAAAAAATTATTTTTATAAACTTTTTGGATCCTCAAGGGTCATTCTTTTCTAAACTTTCTTTGCCTACATGGGCAATAATGAGGGGCCGAAAAGGCTCCTCAAACTTAAGTTTTTTTTTAATAGTTACCAAGAGCGTTTTGGGGAATATTTTTATTTTTATAAACTTTAAGGATCCTCAAGGCTCATTCTTTTCTAAACTTTCTTTGCCCATTTGGCAGTAATGAGGGGCCGAAAAGGCTCCTGAAACTTAAGTTTTTTTTTTAATAGTAACCAATGGCGTTTTGGAGAAAAATTTTATTTTTATAAACTTTAAGGATTCTCAAGGCTCATTCTATTCTAAACTTTCTTTGCCCATTTGGCAGTAATGAGGGGCCGAAAAGGCTCCTCAAACTTAAGTTTTTTTTTAATAGTAACGAAGGGCGTGTTGGGAAATATTTTAATTTTTATAAACTTTAAGGATCCTCAAAGCTCCTTTTTCTCTGAACTTTCATTGGCGAATTGGGCAGTAATGAGGAACGAAAAGACTCGTCAAACTTATGCTTTGTTTTAATAGTAACCAAGGACGTTTTGGAGAAATTTTTATTTTTATAAACTTTAAGGATTCTCAAGTCTCATTCTTTTCTAAGCTTTCTTTGCCCATTTGGCAGTAATGAGGGGCCGAAAAGGCTCCTCAAACTTAAGTTTTTTTTTTAATAGTAACCAAGGCGTTTTGGGAGAAATTTTTATTTTTATAAACTTTAAGGATCCTCAAGGCTCCTTTTTCTCAAAACTTTCATTGGCCAATTGGGCAGTAATGAGGGTCGAAAAGGCTCGTCAAATTTAAGTTTTTTTTTTTAATAGTAACCAATGACGTTTTGGTAAAAATTTTTATTTTAATAAACTTTAAGGATCTTCAAGACTCATTATTCACTAAACTGACATTATCCACTAGGGCAGTAATGAGGGCCCAAAAAGGCTCCTCAAACTTAAGTTTTTTTTTAATAGTAACCAAGGGCATTTTGGGAAAAAAAATTTATTTTTATAAACTTTATGGATCCTCAAGGGTCATTCTTTTCTAAACTATTTTTGCCTACATGGGCAGTAATGAGGGGCCAAAAAGGCTCCTCAACCTTAAATTTTTTTTTTATAGTAACCAAGGGCGATTTGGGGAACTATTTTAGTTTTATAAAATTTATGGATCCTCAAGGCTAATTCTTTTCTAAACTTTCTTTGCTTATTTGGCCATTAATGAGGGCCGAAAAGGCTCCACAAAGTTAAGTTTTTTTTTTTAATAGTAACCAAGGGCGTTATGAGGAAAATTTTTTATTTTTATAAACTTTAAGGATCCTCAAGACTCATTCTTTTCTAAACTTTCTTTGACCACTTGGCAGTAATGAGGGGACGAAAAGGCTGCTCAAACTTAAGTTTTTTTTTTTAACAATAACTAAAGGCGTTTTGGGGAAAATTTTTATTTTTATAAACTTTAAGAATCCTCAAGGCTCATTTTTTTCTAAACTTTCTTTGCCCATTTGGCAGTAATGAGTGGTCGAAAAAGCTCATCTAACTTAAGTGTTTTTTTACAGTAACCACGGGCGTTTTGGAGAAAATTTTTATTTCTATAAACTTTAAGGATACGTAAGGCTCATTGTATTCTAAACTATCTTTGCCCATTTGGCAGTATTGAGGTGCCGAAAAGACTCCTCAAACTTAAGTTTTTTTTTAACAGTAACCAAGAGCGTTTTGGGAAAAAAATTATATTTCTATAAACTTTAAGAATCCTCAAGGCTTCTTCTTCTCAAAACTTTAATTGGCCAATTGGGCAGTAATGAGGGTCGAAAAGGCTCGTCAAATTTAAGTTGTTTTTTTCAATAGTAACCAAGGGCGTTTTGGAGAAAGTTTTTATTTTTATAAATCTAAGGATCCTTAAGACTCATTCTTTTCTAAACTTTCTTTGACCACTTGAGCAGTAATGAGGGCTGAAAAGGCTCCTCAAATATAATTTTTTTTTTAATAGTAATCAAAGGCGTTTTGGGAAAAATTTTTATGTTTATAAATTTTAAGGATTCTCAAGGCTCCTTCTTCTTTGAACTTTCATTGGCCAATTGGGCAGTAATGAGGGTCGAAAAGGCTAGTCAAATTTAAGTTTTTTTTTTATAGTAACCAATGGCGTTTTTGTAAAAAATTTTATTTTAGTAAACTTTAAGAATCCTCAAGGCTCATTCTTTTCTAAACTTACATTTTCCACTTGGGCGGTAATGAGGGGCCAAAAAGGCTCCTAAAACTTATGTTTTTTTATTAATAGTAACCAAGGGCATTTTGGGAAAAAAATTTATTTTTATAAACTTTATTGATCCTCAAGGGTCATTCTTTTCTAAACTTTCTTTGCCTACATGGGCAGTAATGAAGGGCCGAAAAGGCTCTTCAAACTTAAGTTTTTTTTTGTTATAGTAACCAAGGGCGTTTTGGGGAAAATTTTATTTTTATAAACTTGATCCTCAAGGCTCACTCTTTTCTAAACTTTCTTTGCCCATTTGGCAGTAATGAGGGGCCGAAAAGGCTCCTCAAACTTAAGTTTTTTTTTTAATAGTAACCAAGGGCGTGTTGGGAAATATTTTAATTTTTATAAACTTTAAGGATCCTCAAGGCTCCTTCTTCTCTAAACTTTCATTGGCGAATTGGGCAGTAATGAGGAACGAAAAGGTTCGTCAAATTTATGATTTGTTTTAATAGTAACCAAGGGCGTTTTGGAGAAATTTTTATTTTTATAAACTTTAATGATTCTCAAGGCTCATTATTTTCTAAACATTCTTTCTTTAATGATTCTCAAGGCTCATTATTTTCTAAACATTCTTTGCTTAATGATTCTCAAGGCTCATTATTTTCTAAACATTCTTTGCCCACTTGGGCAGTAATGAGGGGCCGAAAAAGCTCCTCGAACTTAAGTTTTTTTTTAAAAATAGTAACCAAAAGCGTTATTGGGAAAAAATTTTATTTTTATAAATTTAAGGATCCTTAAGTCTTATTCTTTTCTAAACTTTCTTTGACCACTTGAGCAGTAATGGGTGGCCGAAAAGGCTCCTCAAATTTATGTTTTTTTTTTAATAGTAACCAAGGGCGTTTTGGAGAATATTTTTTATTTTTATAAATTTAAGGATCTGTAAGACTCATTCTTTTGTAAACTTTCTTTGGCCACTTGAGCAGTAATGAGGGGACGAAAAGGCTCCTAAAACTTAAGTTTTTTTTTAATAGTAACCAAGGACGTTTTGGGAAAAAAATTTATTTTTATAAACTTTATTGATCCTCAATGGTCATTCTTTTCTAAATTTCTTTGCCTACATGGGCAGTAATGAAGGGCTGAAAAGGCTCTTCAAACTTAAGTTTTTTTTTTTTTTATAGTAACCAAGGGCGTTTTGGGGAAAATTTTATTTTTATAAACTTGATCCTCAAGGCTCACTCTTTTCTAAACTTTCTTTGCCATTTGGCAGTAATGAGGGGCCGAAAAGGCTCTTCAAACTTAAGTTTTTGTTTTATAGTAACCAATGGCGTTTTGGGGAAAATTTTATTTTTATAAACTTGATTCTCAAGGCTCACTCTTTTCTAAACTTTCTTTGCCCATTTGGCAGTAATGAGGGGCCGAAAAGGCTCCTCAAACTTAAGTTTTTTTTTTAAAATAGTAAACAAGGGCGTTTTGAAGAAAATTTTTATTTTTATGAACTTTAAGGATTCTCATGGCTCATTCTTTTCTAAACTTTCTTTGCCCATTTGGCAGTAATGAGGGGCCGAAAAGGCTCCTCAAACTTAAGTTTTTTTTTAATAGTAACGAAGGCGGGTTGGGAAACATTTTAATTTTTATAAACTTTAAGGATCCTCAAAGCTCCTTTTTCTCTAAACTTTCATTGGCGAATTGGGCAGTAATGAGGAACGAAAGGGTTCGTCAAATTTATGATTTGTTTTAATAGTAACCAAGGGCGTTTGGAGAAATTTTTATTTTTATAATCTTTAATGATTCTCAAGGCTCATTATTTTCTAAACATTCTTTNTTTTTTTTTAATAGTAACGAAGGCGGGTTGGGAAACATTTTAATTTTTATAAACTTTAAGGATCCTCAAAGCTCCTTTTTCTCTAAACTTTCATTGGCGAATTGGGCAGTAATGAGGAACGAAAGGGTTCGTCAAATTTATGATTTGTTTTAATAGTAACCAAGGGCGTTTGGAGAAATTTTTATTTTTATAATCTTTAATGATTCTCAAGGCTCATTATTTTCTAAACATTCTTTGCCCACTTGGGCAGTAATGAGGGGCCGAAAAAGCTCCTCGAACTTAAGTTTTTTTTTTTAAAATAGTAACCAAAGGCGTTATGTGGAAAAAATTTTATTTTTATAAATTTAAGGATCCTTAAGGCTTATTCTTTTTTACAGTTTCTTTGACCACTTGAGCAGTAATGAGTGGCCGAAAAGTCTCCTCAAATTTAAGTTTTTTTTTAATAGTAACCAAGGGCGTTTTGGAGAAAATTTTTTATTTTTATAAATTTAAGGATCTTTAAGACTCATTCTTTTCTAAACTTTCTTTGACCACTTGAGTAGTAATGAGGGGACGAAAAGGCTCCTCAAATTTAAGTTTTTTTTAATAGTAACCAAGATCGTTTTGGGATAAATTTTTATTTTTATAAACTTTAAGGATCCTCAAGGCTCCTTTTTCTCTAAACTTTCATTGGCCAATTGGGCAGTAATGAGGGTCGAAAAGGCTCGTCAAATTTAAGTTTTTTTTTTAATAGTAAGCAATGGCGTTTTGGTAAAAATTTTTATTTTAATAAACTTTAAGGATCCTCAAAATTCATTCTTCTCTAAACTTACATTATCCACTAGGGCAGTAATGAGGGCCCAAAAAGGCTCCTCAAACTTATGTTTTTTTTTAATAGTAACCAAGGGCGTTTTGGGAAAAAAAATTTTATTTTTCTTAACTTTATGGATCCTCAAGGGTCATTCTTTTCTAAACTTTCTTTGCTTACATAGGCAGTAATGAGGGGCCGAAAAGGCTCCTCAAACTTAAGTTTTTTTTTTATAGTAACCAAGGGTCATTTGGGGAACTATTTTATTTTTATAAAATTTATGGATCCTCAAGGCTAATTCTTTTCTAAACTTTCTTTGCCTACTTGGGCAGTAATGAGGGGCCGAAAAGGCTCCTCAAACTTATGTTTTTTTTTAAACAGTAACCAAGTGCGTTTTGCGGAAAATTTTTATTTTTATAAACTTTAAGGATACTCAAGGCTCGTTCTTTTCTAAACTTTTCCTGCACATTTAGCAGTAATGAGGGGCCGAAAAGGCTCCTCAAACTTAAGTTTTTTTTTTAATAGTCACCAAGAGCGTTTTGGGGAAAATTTTTATTTTTATAAAGTTTAAGGATCCTCCAGGCTCATTCTTTTCTAAACTTTCTTTGCTCATTTGGCAGTAATGAGGGGCCGAAAAGGCTCCTCAAACCTAAGTTTTTTTTTAATAGAAACCAAGGGCATTTTGGCGAAAATTTTTATTTTTATAAACTTTAAGGATTCTCAAAGCTCATTCTTTTCTAAACTTTCTTTGCCCATTTGGCAGTAATGAGGGTCCGAATAGGCTCCTCAAACTTAAGTTTTTTTTTTAATAGTAACCAAGGGCGTTTTAGAGAAATTTGTATTTTTATAAACTTGATTGATTCTCAAGGCTCATTCTTTTCTAAACTTTCTTTTGCCCACTTGGGCAGTAATGAGGGGCCGAAAAAGCTCCTCAAACTTAAGTATTTTTTAAAATAGTAACTAAAGGTTTTATCGGGAAAAAATTTTATATTTATAAATTTAAGGATCATTAAGGCTCATTCTTTTCTAAACTTTATTTGACGACTTGAGCAGTAATGAGGGGACGAAAAGGCTCATCAAATTTAAGTTTTTTTTTTTTTTAATAGTAACCAATGGCGTGTTGGTAAAAAATTTTATTTTAATAAACTTTAAAGATTCTCAAGGCTCAGTCTTCTCTAAACTTACATTTTCCACTAGGGCAGTAATGAGGGTCCAAAAAGGCTCCTCAAACTTAAGTTTTTTTTTAATAGTAACCAAGGGCATTTTGAGAAAAAAATGAAATTTTTATAAACTTTATGGATCCTCAAGGGTCATTCTTTTCTAAACTTTCTTTGCCTACATGGGCAGTAATGAGGGCCGAAAAGGATCCTCAAACTTAATTTTTTTTTTTTTTTTTATTGTAATCAAGGTCGTTTTGGGGAAAATTTTTATTTTTATAAACTTTATGGATCCTCAAGGCTCATTGTTTTCTAAACTTTCTTTGCCTATTTGGCAGTAATGATGGGACGAAAAGGCTCCCCAAATTTAAGTTTTTTTTTAATAGTAACCAAAGGCGTTTTGGTAAAAATTTTTAATTTAATAAACTTTAAGGATCCTCAATACTCATTCTTCTCTAAACTTACATTTTCCACTAGGGCAGTAATGAGGGCCCAAAAAGGCTCATCAAATTTAAGTTTTTTTTTTTAATAGTAACCAATGGCGTTTTGGTAAAAATTTTTAATTTAATAAACTTTAAGGATCCTCAATACTCATAAATTTTTAATTTAATAAACTTTAAGGATCCTCAATACTCATTCTTCTCTAAACTTACATTTTCCACTAGGGCAGTAATGAGGGCCCAAAAAGGCTCCTCAAACTTAAGTTTTTTTTTAATAGCAACCAAGGGCGTTTTGGGAAAAAAAATTTATTTTTATAAACTTTACAGATCCTCAAGGGTCATTCGTTTCTAAACTTTCTTTGCCAACATGGGCAGTAATGAGGGGCCGAAAAGGCTCCTCAAACTTAAGTTTTTTTTTTAATAGTAACCAAGGTCGTTATGGGGAAAAAATTTTATTTTTATAAACTTTAAGGATCCTCAAGGCTCATTCTTTTTTAAACTTTCTTTGACCACTTGGCAGTAATGAGGGGACGAAAAGGCTGCTCAAACTTAAGTTTTTTTTTTTTTCAACAATGACCAAAGGTGTTTTGGGGAAAATTTTTATTTTTATAAACTTTAAGGATCCTCAAGCCTCATTCATTTCAAAACTTTCTTTGCCCACCTGGCATTAATGAGTGGCCGAATAGGCTTCTCAAACATAAGTTTTTTTTAAACAGTAACCAAGTGCGTTTTGGGGAAAATTTTTATTTTTATAAACTTTAAGGATCCTCAAGGCTCGTTCTTTTGTAAACTTTTCCGGCACATTTGGCAGTAATGAGGGGCCGAAAAGGCTCCTCAAACTTAAGTTTTTTTTTAATTGTTACCAGGAGCGTTTTGGGGAAAATTTTTATTTTTATAAACTTTATGGATCCTCAAGGGTCATTATTTTCAAAACTTTCTTTTCCTACATGGGCAGTAATGAAGGGCCGAAAAGGCTCCTCAAACTTAAGTTTTTTTTTTAATAGTAACCAAGGGCATTTTGGGGAAAATTTGTATTTTTATAAACTTTAATGATTCTCAAGGCTCATTCTTTTCTAAACTTTCATTGCCCACTTGGGCAGTAATAAGGGGCCGAAAAAGCTCCTCAAACTTAAGTATTTTTTAAAATAGTAACCAAAGGTTTTATCTGGAAAAAATTTTATTTTTATAAATTTAAGGATCCTTAAGCCTCATTCATTTCTAAACTTTCTTTGACCACTTGAGCAGTAATGAGGTGCCGAAAAGCCTCCTCAAACTTAAGTTTTTTTTTTTAAACAATAACCAATGGCGTTTTGGGGAAAATTTTTATTTTTATAAACTTTAAGAATCCTCAAGGCTCATTCTTTTCTAAACTTCTTTGCTCATTTGGCAGTAATGAGGGGCCGAAAAGGCTCTTCAAACTTAAGTGTTTTTTTAACAGTAACCAAGGGCGTTTTGGGGAAAATTTTTATTTTTATAAACTAGTATTTTCGCCCTTGCGTTGCACGGATTGGATTTGTTATAATATTTTAAGAATATTTGGATCGATATACAATTATATAAATTATAACATCAAATATTATATAGCGCAATTGATGAAATTGGTTGGATCGATTATGTTTTTTTGATGTTTTTCTTGCTTGAATTAGAGCAAATAATTGTCCAATTACCCAATGCGATGCTCGGATAAATTTTTTATTATATATTTAGATAATAAAAATAAAGATGAAATTATAAAAAAATTCTAATATTGAACATATACATTTATTTGATTATAAGATTAGTGCGAAAGCATTACTCAATTAATTGAATAATATATGAGTTGTTTGTCAACAATTATCTTAAAAAGATCGATATGTAATATGACTTATATAATTATATTATTACTAAAATAAATATGAGAAAATGAGAAATAATTTAATTATATTTATTATAAAAATAAATTCAACGATCAATGTTTAGCTTAATTATCATAATGTCAAGACCTTGTGATCTAATGGCACCCGGTTGCACTCACATATGAAAAGGGAAGGGGGTGGGTTTGAGTCTCAGTGGAGGCAATGTTGACTTTTTGTGCTTCAATATGTTGAGAAAGTAATTATGAATAGATATTACACTAATATATGTGCAATTATACTTTTAACCTTAAGTATATTCATTTTCATCATATCGCATTTAGTTTTTTTCTTCCTCCATATGTGAATGAACTAATTTTAATTATTATAAAAAATCTAACAACCCATGTTTAGTTATTATTTTTTTTAAGTTTAAACAATTTAAAGTTTTCAAAAGAAAAGTGTAATTAATTTTTTTAATGTTTTTAAATAATTTTCAGTCAATTAGTAATATCCTTTCCCTTTTTCAATTTCCCTAAATTATCCTTCATTTTCTATTAGGATCTTTTTATATTTTCAATCAATTAGTAAAATAAGTTTTCTTTTCCATTTTATCTTTACTATTACTATTGTTTGGACCGAGATTTCACAAAAAATGATTTTATTTTTATTGATAGTAGTATAAATATAGAAGTATAGATAATTAGTTGAATTATTATTATTCATGTAAATAATAATTAATAAATTATTTTTTTCTTATAAAATTACGCAGATTTTGTTTTCATTATTCTCACAATTATAATGGTTTAAATTATTATGAGAATTTGGTAAATAAAATTTTGTTACCAATAAAACGTTATTAAATTTTTACCAATTAATTAATAATATTATTTTGAAATTTGGAGGGGAGGATTTTACTTTTATTAATAGTCTTTATACCTGGAAGTCACGGAGTAGGCACTCCACTGTCTGTTCGTTGACTGTGAAATGTTGATATTCCTGGGACAAATAACAACGAATCAATCGAAGACAAAAACAGGCTCCATTAGTGGAAGAAGAAAATTGTTTTCGATTTGTAGATTAGAATTTAAAGAAAACGTTGGGAAAAATATGTCTCTTTTGAGCAAACTCCCTTGTATTTCTTCTTCTGCTAATGCCAGATTGAGAAAAATCGAATCTGTTTCCCTAACCCCAGTTTGCTCAGTACACTATGCATCACCTTCCAATTCCTCGTTCACTGAGAATTGAAAGAAAACAGGCACAGTAACAGAATTTGCAGATTTGACCGTGGGGAGGTCTGGAATAATTGCACTGCGTTTCTCTTTTAAAGTTCGCAGTATAGGATTAGGGATTTATATAAGGTTGTATCTTATTATGATAGAATTGTAGTATGATAGGAATTGTAATGTAGAATTGTAGTACGATATATAGGAATTGTAATGTAGAATTATAGTACGATAGAAATTGTAATGTAGAATTGTACAACGAATAGGAAAATAGAAAATAATCGCATCCTAAATATTGTAGGACTGTTTTGGGTGGGAAGCTTAAAGTGAAGATTTTGTTTTTATATATAATATATAGTATAGATAGTATAGATATAGATTCGATTTCGTGTTTTAATAGCAGATTTATTTGATACGAATTGTATTGGAATTGTAGTACGATAGGAATTGTAATGTAGAATTATAGTACGATAGGAATTGTAATGTATAATTATAGTACGATAGGAATTGTATTGTAGAATTGTACAACGAATAGGAAATTAGAAAATAATCGCATCCTAAATATTGTAGGACTGTTTTGGGCGGGAAGCTTAAACTGAAGATTTTGTTTTTATATATAGTATAGAGAGTATAGATATAGATTCGATTTCATGTTTTAATAGCAGATTTATTTGATACGAATTGTATTGGAATTGTAGTATATGAATTGTATTGTTTTAATATTATTCTATTGTTTATACGAATTGTATTGGAATTGTAGTATAGGAATTGTATTGTTTTAATATTACTCTATTGTTTTAATATTATTCTATTATTTTAATTGTTTTAATGTATAATATTTTGGGCGGCAAGGAAGATTTCGTTTTGGAGGATTTTGTTTTTATATATATAAAGATTTTAAGGATCCTCAAGACTAATTCTTTTCTAAACTTTCTTTGCCTACTTGGCAGTAATGAGGGGCCGAAAAGGCTCCTCAAACTTAAGTTTTTTTTTTAACAGTAACCAAGGGAGTTTTGGGGAAAATTTTTATTTTTATAAACTTTAAGAATCCTCAAGGCTCATTCTTTTCTAAACTTTCTTTGCTCATTTGGCAGTAATGATGTGCGGAAAAGACTACTCAAACTTAAGTATTTTTTAATAGTAACTAAGGTCGTTTTGGGGAAAATTTTTATTTTTATAGACTTTAGGGATCCTCAAGGCTCATTCATTTCTAAACTTTCTTTGCCTTCTTGGCAGTAATGAGGGGCCGAAAAGGCTCTTCAAAATTAAGTTTTTTTTTTAACAGTAACCATGGGCGTTTTGGTGAAAATTTTTATTTTTATAAACTTTAAGGATCCTCAAGGCTCATTCTTTTCTAAACTTTCTTTGCCCATTTGGCAGTAATGAGGGGCCGAAAAGGCTCCTCAAACTTAAGTTTTTTTTTTTTAATAGTAACCAAGGACGTTTTGGGGTAAATTTTAATTTTGATAAACTTTAAGGATCCTCTAGGCTCCTTCTTCTCTACACTTTCATTTCTCAATTGGGCAGTAATGAGGGCCGAAAAGCCTCGTCAAATTTAAGTTGTTTTTTTAATAGTAACCATGGCGTTTTGGAGAAAAATTTTATTTTTATAAACTTAAGGATCCTTAAAGCTCATTCTTTTCTAAACTTTCTTTGACCATTTGAGCAGTAATGATGGGGCCGCAAAGGCTCCTCAAATTTAATTTTTTTTAATAGTAACAAAGGGCGTTTTGGGAAAAAATTTTATTTTTATAAACTTTAAGGATCCTCAAGGCTCCTTCTTCTCTGAACTTTCATTGGCCAATTGGGCAGTAATGAGGGTCGAAAATGCTCGTCAAATTTAAGTTTTTTTTTATAGTAACCAATGGCGTTTTGGTAAAAAAAAATTATTTTAATAAACTTTAAGGATCCTCCAAGCTCATTCTTTTCTAAACTTACATTTCCAACTAGGGTAGTAATTAGGGGCCAAAAAGACTTTTCAAAGTTAAGGTTTTTTTAATAGTAACCAAGGACGTTTTGGAAAAAAAATATTATTTTTATAAACTTTATGGATCCTAAAGTCTCATTCTTTTCTAAACTTTCTTTGCCTACTTGGGCAGTAATGAAGGGCCGAAAACGCTCCTCAAACTTAATAGTAACCAAGGGTGTTTTGGAGAAAATTTTTATTTTTATAAACTTTAAAGATCGTCTAGGCTCCTTCTTCTCTACACTTTCATTGCTCAATTGTGTAGTAATGAGGGCCGAAAAGGCTCGTCAAATTTAAGTTGTTTTTATGTTAATAGTAACCAAGGGCGTTTTGGGGAAAATTTTTATTTTTATAAATTTAAGGATCCTTGAGGCTCATTCTTTTCTAAACATTCTTTGACCACTTGAGCAGTAATGTGGGGCCGCAAAGGCTCCTCAAATTTAATTTTTTTTTAATAGTAACCAAGGGCGTTTTGGGAAAATTTTTTATTTTTATAAACTTTATGGATCCTCAAGGCTAATTCTTTTCTAAACTTTCTTTGCCTACTTGGGCAGTAATGAGGGGCCGAAAAGGCTCCTCAAACTTAAGTTTTTTTAATAGTAACCAAGGGCGTTTTGGGAAAAATTTTTGTTTTTATAAACTTTAAGGATCATCAAGGCTCATTCATTTCTAAACTTTCTTGTCCCACTTGGCAGTAATGAGGGGCCGAAAAAGCTTCTCAAACTTAAGTTTTTTTTTAACAATAACCAAGGGCTTTTTGGGAAAAATTTTTATTTTTATAAACTTTAAGGATCCTCAAGGCTCATTCTTTTCTAAACTTTCTTTGCTCATTTGGCAGTAATGAGGTGCGGAAAAGACTACTCAAAGTTAAGTTTTTTTAATAGTAACCAAGGGCGTTTTGGGGAAAATTTTTATTTTTATAGACTTTAGGGATCCTCAAGGCTCATTCATTTCTAAACTTTCTTTGCCTACTTGGAAGTAAAGAGGGGCCGAAAAGGCTCCTCAAACTTAAGTTTTTTTTTTAACAGTAACCATGAGCGTTTTGGGGAAAATTTTTATTTTTATAAACTTTAAGGATCCTCAAGGCTCATTCTTTTCTAAACTTTCTTTGACCATTTGGCAGTAATGAGGGGCCGAAAAGGCTCCTTAAATTTAAGTTTTTTTTTAATAGTAACCAAGGTCGTTTTGGGGAAAAAATTTAATTTTTATAAAGTTTAAAGATCCTCTAGGCTCCTTCTTCTCTTCACATTGATTGCTCAATTGGGCAGTAATGAGGGCCGAAAAGCCTCGTCAAATTTAAGTTTTTTTTTAATAGTAACCAAGGGCGTTTTGGAGAAAATTTTTATTTTTATAAATTTAAGGATCCTTAAGGCTCATTCTTTGCTAAACTTTCTTTGACCACCTGAGCAGTAATGAGTGGGCCGCAAAGGCTCCTCAAATTTATTTTTTTTTAATAGTAACCAAGTACGTTTTGGGAAAAAATTTTATTTTTATTAACTTTAATGATCCTCAAGGCTCCTTCTTCTCTGAACTTTCATTGGCCAATTGGGCAGTAATGAGGGTCGAAAAGGCTCATCAAATTTTAGTTTTCTTTTTATAGTAACCAATGGCGTTTTGGTAAAAAAAATTTATTTTAATAAATTTAAAGGATCCTCAAAGCTCATTCTTCTCTAAACTTACATTTCCCACTAGGGCAGTAATGAGGGGCCAAAAAGGCTCCTTAAACCTAAGTTTTTTTTGTTGGTCCCAAGGGGATGGGGTACAAGTCTAGAGGGGGGGGGGGTGAATAGACTTGTATAAGATTTTGCAAATCTTTTCAACCTCTCGTGTGTATTGAACTTAGGATGTTTAAGTTCAATTTAGGATGTTTAAGTTCAATACCTCAAGAGGTGAAGACAAAGTTATCCCCTTTTAGTTAGCACGAGTTTGAGTTAGTTCGAGAAGTGCGTTTATATGCAGTGCAATCGAGAGGTTAGCGAGAGATAAAAACAGAAAGTAAATGCAAGAGAGATTTTTAAGTGGTTCGGCCAACCCGCCTACGTCCACTCTTCTTCCAGAAACTCCCTGGAAGGATTGCACTAAAAACTTCCCTTATTTAGTACAATATCGAGCGCTTGAGCTTTGATCACGAAGCCCGCCTCAAGCCTCAGGTTTTTCGCCCCGCTTCCAGTTACTCCACCTCTCGAGCACTTGACCTTTGATCACCAAGCCCGCGTCAAGCCTCAGGATCTTCACAAGACAGCTCCCAGGTTACTCCGCCTCTCCAAGGTCTTTCTCCCCGCTTCCAGCTACTCCACCTCTCGAGCACTTGACCTTTGATCACCAAGCCCGCGTCAAGCCTCAGGTTTCTTTCACTCGGACAGCTGCCAGGTTACTCCACCTCTCTTGCTTAATCCAAAGCAAGGTGTTTTTGGTTGTCACAGTTGAATGTAACAGACTCCAATCTGACCACAAGCTATCGTTGAATCAACTTTGATGTAGAGCAGCTTTGGTCACCTTCTGGATGTATGACAGTTTAGCTTTGTAACTCTCTTCGAACACTAAGATGTGTTCTCTCGCTGTATTGAATATCAGGATGATATTCCAAGTTAAGCACTTTGCACTAGAACGTTTTTATCAGACACCTCTTGTTAACCTCTTGACCTCTTTCACAACCCCCTTATTTTTTTCACTTCTTTTTCTTTGTGTCTTTACGTCCTTATATATGAGAGTAGAGGAATAATTCCGTTGGAGGGAAAATTATTCCGTTTGAAATTTGTCTCCCATGCTGATCATGGGTCTTGCATATTTTCAGCATTTTCATGGAGTAGTGGTCTTGTAACTTGAGCCTTTTGTTTTGTAGTGAATATTCCATATTCCACTTTCTTGAGCTCATGCTTCACTTGCTTCTTTTGGATAAAGTTACTCTTTTTATGTTCCCATCATTCCTTGTTTGGGGAATCTGACCACTTCAGGATTGGTGCATTTCTTGACCGTTTGTGGTGGAGGTCTGACGTGTCATCCACTTCCGTCCATTTTGAAACCTCCCGCTCAGCACCTCTTCAATATTTTATCTCCATGATATTCTTCTTCTCCAAACTTAGAGTATTTTATCTGCACATGTTGACTAACATTCAGCCTCTTGGAGAAGTGCCGGTTTATCGAGACCATAAAAGATGTCTCGACCACTTGATGTTTCAATCCCATGTATCGAGAGGTCTATCTCTCGAATATTCTTTACGTCTCGAACTCGATAGGTATATCGAGAGGTCCTTACCTCTCGAACTTGGCTTGTGTCTCGAGACTTAGTTGATGTCTCGTAGACCCTTATTCCTCCAGAGTTGTCTCGTGCCTGCTTCTGATCTATCTGTTTGCTTACAACACGAAAACTTCTAAGTTGTTCAAACAAGTTTACCTTAAGCTTAAATATTTCCCGAGTTGAGCTCAAATTACCCGGTTGTATTTTCGCTCTTAGTTTACTTATCGAACTTACATTGTTTTGCCTATGTATCGAGACTTGGGGATTCTTACTTAACAGTTGGTATCATCAAAACCTATTACATGATGTTCCTAACAATTTCCCCCTTTTTGATGATGCCAACACTTATACTTACTTATATGGCTGATTTGAAAAAGAGAAAGCATTGATTTTATTTTCAGCGCATATGGTAAGTTTGACAACAATTCTACTAAACATGAATAAGTAAACTCACGCAACACCCCCAGCAGAAGATATATGTATTAAGATTAAGGGAATGTTTACATAACATAGTTTAGTGGAAAAGATTCAAAGAAGTAAGACCAAGAACAACATTAGTATCAATACATTGAAATAAGATGGAGTTTGGACTACGAGAGCTTACTTCTTGTTGCCTTTCCTTTTTTTGTTAATGGCTTCTCGTGTCTTGATGGGGTCTTTCGGATTTACCAGGCTTAAGTATTCATCTGTGACATCTAGATGCCTGTAGTTCCTGTAGGCTTCCCCCACGAACTCACCATCAATTACTCCATCTTTCCACCAAGCAATGCATTCTTCTGGAGACATGTTGCTGTGTGTTGATATTCCAGTGATTTTCAGAAGCTTGAATATCTCCAGAGTCAGAATTTGTTCAGTGTCTTCTCTGTTCCCAAACTTAAAGTTTGTCATGAGAAGATCTATCTTCCTTTCTTCTTCTGACTGTCGTTCTTGTCTTTTTCTTCTTCTTTCTCTGTCCTCTTCTCTCCTTCTTTCCATTTCCAGTGTACGCTGGACCCTTAGGTTTTCTGCCTGTTTGGCATCCTCCACTGCTTTGCTCATGATTCTTGGTATTTTTGGAGGTGGTCCAGCTGGTTCACTTGCTGCCCTTTTCCTGCCCGTTGTATCCCCCTTCTTCTGCCCTTTTCCTGCCCGTTGTATCCCCCTTCTTTTTCTCTTTATTTTCCCCCTTGTTGGCATCATCAGTACGGGAGAGGAGGGTGGACATACCTTCGAAAATAGCTTGAAGTTGGGCAGGGACTTGGTTCGACAGGTCATCGAGTATGGCCTTCATCACATCCTGTCGAAGTTCACTGGAATATTGGAAGGCTCGCAGCTCTGCTCGCATCTCGGCTAATTCAGCCCTCGCACTTGCAGCCTCTGCTCGAGCTACAGCGGCTTCATCAGTGGCTTTCCGTGCTGCATCCTCAGCCCATATCGCCTGTTCGAGAAGTTCGGCATGACGGCCTTGGGATTCACTTGTGCCATCAGCAGGCATTGCAGCATTGCGGACCACAGCGAGTATTCTTTCGAGCTGAGCCATCTTCTGAGATTGATCAGCCATGAATTGACGCACTTCGCCAATGAAGACTTCTTCGGCCTGTTGATCATAGTCAGAAGTAGGAGATGAGGATCGAGAAGTACCTTTCGTTGGAGGGGACTTGGGTGCTTCCAGATTTCCACCCATGACTTGCAAATGCGAGTCCACCTCTCGACTGACTTCCTGAGGTTCAGCAGGGACACTGGGATCAGAGCTCGAAGGTAGCTCCATATCAGGTGCTTCCCGGTTTCCACCTGAGGGATGGATCACTTCTTGCTCTTCACCTCTCGAACCTGGAGCCTCAGCTTCAGCTGCTGGTAAGATAGGAATGGCCAAGGTGGGAGTCTCTGTATCAGATGCTTCCCGGTTTCCATCTGATTGAGGTTCCCCCTCAACACTACCTCTCGAACCAGTACTGGGAACGTGATCATCTACTGGAGGAGTTGATTCATCGGCAGGTGCTTCCCGGTTTCCACCTTCTTGAACCTCAACTCTCGAACCAGCAGGGTTCTCCTCACTCTGCTCTTGTTGCTCACTTGTTTGCACTTCAGTATGCTCTGGTGAATCTGGAATATCTATTATCTCAGGAGCAACTTGTGCATTCCACCTTTCCCTATTAACCATATCGATGGGAAAGCCTGGGAGTTGGAGCAACAAAATTTCACCCTCTCGAACTGTCTGAGCTTCATCTGTTGCATTCGAGGGTGTGGACTCAGGTGGTGGCAGTAGTAATACAGAGTTAGGTGCCACCTCTTGTGCCTCAGAGGTCTCGGATTCACCTCTCGAAGCTACCTGGTCTTCTAGAGCAGATTCACTCACTTGGGACAAGGGGATTGCTGCAGTTGGAGTAGAAGTGTCAGCATCATCTCGAGCAACCCCAGAGGTCTCTCCTGGACCTCTCGTGTGTTCTACACTTTGTCCCAAGGATAGTGCTGTAGCAAGCCTGATATCCTCTCGAAATTGAGCATCTAGTTCAGGATCTTCTTCAGGCTCGGCTTCATCTTCTTGTGCATCAACAGCTATGCCCTTTCCTTTGTCAGATCGACCAAGATTACTCCTGATTACTTGCATCTCATGGGCACGGTTTTGAAGCTCGTCGGCTGGGATTTCAGTGAGATCTAACCAGTTTAGTGCAAATCGTTCCTCAGCCTCCATCTCTGCTGCTCTTGAGATCAATTGATCAAAGGGACCTGTTCTCCAGTTGATCCAACGAAGTACTCTGGAGAAGTCGTCCAAACTCGATACATTCTCAACACTTTGATTCAATCGAGATGTGATTTCAGCATTCAGCTCATCAGAGTCAGCAGGTAGGATTTCTGTTGCTGATGCACACTCCACAGCTTGTGCAGTTATCTCTCGAACAACCGAGAGATCATGTGTTAACCCATCATTTAGAAAAGCTTGCACTGGGTTCCTGACCACAGTGCCCTGACCATCAGCAGCCACCACACAATCTAGATCTTCAGCTGCTGGAATATCTACCTCTCGAACCACCTGTCGTGGTTCCTCAACAATACCCTGTACTGGATCACTGATCCCAGTACCTTCAACTTCTCGAGCCTCCTCTTGAGGCAAACCAACAGATTCATCACCATCCTCAGCACCATCAACAGCAAGTATATCAACACTTAAAGTTCCTGACAGGGACTTGGTAGGGGGCACTCTCTCAACCTCAGTGGCCAGTGTAGCCTGAGGTTCCCCCTGGGCTTGTGCCCTGTCCTCAAATGGTACTTGTATAACGGACGGTGTCACCTCTCGAACCTGGGTGACAGCAGCAGTCTTGGTCCTTTTGGCCTTCCTTGTCAATTCAACCCTCCTGACTAGGACGTCCAAAAGCTCGTCATCAGACTGCTTCTCCTTAGCTGGGGCTTTCCTCTTGCCCCTTCCCTTAGGCTTTGAGGGTGAAGATGCATCCTTAGCACCTTTTGCCTTAGCTTTAGGTTTCGTTCTACCCATATAGGTATTCCGATGAACCTCTCGCCCTTCCCTCAGTTCGAAGCCCTTCAGTCTTAATAGAAATTGAACAACAAAGCCAAAACCAACCTTTTTGTAGATTGTCAGGTCGGAGTTGGAAACTGAGCTCTGCACTTGGTGTTTGAGGCAGTCGAAGATGATGTGAGCCCAGTCCAACTTGTTGTTGTTCCAGATGGCGTGGAGGATTTTCAGAGTGTCCAGATTGACTTCGTCTGTTCCGGACACCTTGCCGAGGATGAATTTTATGATGAGCTCGGCGGCTAGGGCAAACCTCTCCTTCAAATGAAATCTGCGGAGGGCAGAGGATGCTCTGGGTGGTGCAGTCTCCAATCGGATTTTGTCCCAAAACTCCTGCTTATCCATGTTGTAGTCCGATAGGTGCTTGACTGCCTCCTCCGACGTAGCAAAGTCGAATGCTGCTCGTAGATCACCCACAGAGATTGTTATGGCTATTTCGTTGAAGCGGCTTTCAATCTTGCCATTCGTGACCTTGGCATGAGCGAACCATTCTGTGTAGTCGAGGTCATGAATGGTTCGGTAGTCATGCGTCATGTACCGCATTAGTCCTGCCTTCTCAAATTTCTTCAAGACTCTCTCCGCCATTGTTGGATTTGGCGAGTGGGTGATGAAGCCATCTTTGTCAAGGATGCTTCCCGCCTTGACTTGTTTAATCTGAGAGCGTATGTGGTCTAGCTCTCTCTGGTATGCACTGGAGGATGAAGATGAAGATGAAGAAGATGATGATTCAGACGCCATTGAAGAAAGTTTGTGTGTTTTGGAGGGAATGTGTACAGCGTCTAAGGATTTGGGGATTTTGGGTATATGGTTTTGAGTATGAATCCGGGTAAAGAAGAAGGATTTTGCTTTTATATTAGGCGGATACGGGTTGGATATATGGGTAGGGTTGAGAGTTTGACCCGTGGAAGGATCCCGGTTGATTTAAAAGATGTGAGAAGTCAGAAATACCCCTGATAACGATCAGCTTATAAGGAATTTTGGTAAGGGTATTTCGGTAAAGTATAGAACGGTTTAAGCTTTAAGACAGTGGAGTATTGATATTTTAAAATAAGCATGCTCCCACTAAACAAGATAATGTCCTTAAGTGCGAAAAACCGTCAGTAACCGATGACCACGTGGCTAGCATTTATGTCCAAAGATAGCCGTTCCACCTCATATATCCGTTGAGCTTATCAAATTCACCTTTCGAAGGTGAATGATCTTCCTCATGAGTTTAAGGATCTTCCCCCTGAGTGATTGATCCCTAAACCTCCTTATTCCTCCTTCTTGATCTGGTTAAGGATCTTCCCCCTGAGTGATTGATCCCTAACCCTCCTTATTCCTCCATCTTGATCTGGTTAAGGATCTTCCCCCTGAGTGATTGATCCCTAACCCTCCTTATTCCTCCTTTCAGAGATATCAGTTTGTTATTTTTCGAAGTGACCTCTCGAACTGCCCTTCTTCGAGACATAATGTATGTAGACAAACTGATCGGGTGACCTCTCGAACTACCTTTCGAACACAAATTGCGAGAGAAACAAATTTGATTCATTTAAAAGATATCACTTGGAACATATCCTTAAGTTCATTTAGTGATTTCCAGATACATTACATATGAATCAATATCCTATTAAATTCCCTAGAAACTTTTGTTTGGCCTTGGTCAGCCTAATAGGAATCTATCGTTAAGGCAGGAACTAGCCATCTAAAGTCCTATTTGTCTAATAACAGAACTGGGGGTGGCTATTCCCTTTTCTTATTCTTCTCTCCGGAGCTGCTTACTATAGTTGGGAGTGACCATCTTCATCGCTAATCCTCTTAATGTCTTTGGATTAGGTATGATCATCCCTTTGGCTGCTGCAGACCTCAGAAAGTCCCATCTGGTCTTCCTCTCCGTTTCCCTTGGTTCTCCATTTGGTTGAGGAAGGCCCTTTTCCAGAATGTGCAGCAGTAGGAGTCCCTCTTGTGCAGGACTCTTCTCCCGACTCCAGTATCCCATCGTTGTGGATCTCCTCGTATTTGGGGATCCATTCACCTTGGATGGGAATAGGATACTTGCTTGGATTATCAGGAAGCTCCGTAATCTGTTCACCCTTCGTTGATTCTGGATAGTTTTCTCCTTGAAAATCTTTGGACTTGACTGCCGGTTTCTTTCCTCTATAAAAGAATGGAACATCATCTTTTCCTTTCTTTTTCTCCATGGGAAGTTGATGGTATGAACTTCTGAAAGAAACCCTCTTATTTATAGCCCAATAGGGTTACCACTGTTGAGTCACGGGATGCAATATGAATGACCATTCAATGCTTGTGTAACTCCAAAGCTGCCATAAAGTTGATGAAACCGCCCCTCACATGCGAAACAGTTCATGGCACTAAATACAAGAAGATAAGATTTGACCATTCAACCCAACTCTATCATTCCCAATTCTAACCTTAGTTGAGAGAATCTATTTTCACATAACGCTTTTGTGAAAATATCTGCTAGTTGCTCCTCCGTTGCAACATATTCCAAAGTGATGTCCTTTTTCTCAACGTGGTCTCGGATGAAGTGATACTTAATATCAATATGCTTTGTTCTGGAGTGTAACACTGGGTTGTGGGTGATGGCAATAGCACTTGTATTGTCACACATAATTTTAACCTCCTTACACTCAACACCATAATCCATTAGCTGTTGCTTCATCCATAAGATCTGAGCACAACAACTTCCAGCTGCTACATACTCTGCCTCAGCGGTGCTTGTAGCTATTGAATGCTGTTTCTTGCTAAACCATGAGACAAGTCTTCCACCTAGAAACTGACATGTCCCTGATGTGCTCTTTCGATCTATCTTACAACCGGCAAAGTCCGCATCTGAATAACCCATAAGTTCGAAAGATCCACCTTTCGAATACCAGAGCCCAACACTCTGCGTACCCTTTAGATATCTAAGAATCTTTTTGGATGCATTTAGGTGACTTTCCTTAGGACTTGCCTGAAATCTAGCACATACACCTACTGCAAAGGATATGTCTGGTCTACTTGCAGTTAAATAAAGAAGAGATCCGATGATACCTCGATAAGTGGTTTGATCGACCTCTCGACCTTCGCTGTCGACATCGATACGTAGAGAGGTTCCCATAGGTACTTTGACTGAGGATTTCCCTTCTACGTTGTATTTCCTGAGCAGATCCTTGGTGTATTTCTCCTGGTTGATGAAGATACCTTCCTTAAGCTGTCTCACTTGTAGTCCAAGGAAGTAGTTGAGCTCTCCCATCATGCTCATCTCGAACTTTCCTTTCATCAAACTGGAGAACTTCTCGCACAAGTCTGGATTGGTGCTACCAAAAATGATATCGTCCACATAGATTTGCACCAATAAGATGTGATCCCCATCCTTAATCCTAAACAATGTTTTGTCCACTAGGCCTTTGGTGAACCCACACTGAAGTAGAAAAGAGGATAAGGTATCGTACCAAGCTCTTGG
Organism: Ipomoea triloba; assembly: GCF_003576645.1. Lineage (NCBI taxonomy): Eukaryota > Viridiplantae > Streptophyta > Magnoliopsida > Solanales > Convolvulaceae > Ipomoea > Ipomoea triloba. Next base: position 7,941,694 of record NC_044923.1, on the reverse strand, counting down.
AGCTTGTTTTAAGCCGTAGAGTGCCTTCTTCAACTTGTATACTTTGTCAGCTCCTACGTCCTTCAAGAAACCCGGAGGTTGTTCAACGTACACCTCTTCTTCGAGAAGTCCGTTCAGAAAAGCGCTCTTGACATCCATTTGATATACCTTAAAGTCTTTGAAGGCGGCATATGCGAGAAAGATGCGTATGGCTTCGAGACGTGCCACTGGAGCGAAGGTTTCATCAAAATCTATTCCTTCCTCCTGACAATAGCCTTTGGCAACAAGTCTGGCCTTGTTCCTAACAATAACTCCATCCTCATTCATCTTGTTTCTGAAAACCCACTTTGTACCAATGACATTCTGATGATGAGGTCTCGGAACTAGTTCCCAAACGTCGTTCCTCTCGAACTGATGAAGTTCCTCTTGCATTGCTTGCACCCAATCTGCGTCGCTTAGAGCCTCATCGATCACCTTAGGCTCTATTTGAGATAGAAAACAAGCAGACATGCTTTCTCTGTAAGCTGATCTGGTTCGAACTCTGTCACGTACATCTCCGATCACTTGATCAGCAGGGTGACTTCTCAGCCATCTTAGGTCGGGTTGCGGCTCCTCAGTTGATACTTCCATTGAAGGTTGAGATATGGGTTGAACATCTATGATCTGGTTTTGATCAACTGAGTCAGGCGCTTTCTTCTTGGTAGACTCTTCATCATCTGATTCTGACTGGAGTTCTGCTACGTCTCGAACTATCGACTGCTTGTCTTCGAGAGGTAAGTTTGATCTCTCGATAGACTCTGGCTGATCTTCCTCAGCAGCTTCCGTTGTCTTTGATGGTTGATCTGTTGATGCCCTTTCATCAAAGGTAACATGTATGGACTCTTCAACCACCAAACTCCGCTTGTTGAAGACTCTGAGTGCTTTGCTTGTCGATGAGTATCCCAGAAATACTCCATCATCTGCCTTTTCTTCAAAAGTTCTTCGTTGAGTCTTCCCATTGTTGTGAATATAGCATTTGCACCCGAATGAGTGGAAGTGGCTTACATTCGGTTTTCTTCCATTCCACAACTCATATGGAGTCTTTCCAACTCCTTTTACTATCAAGGACCGATTTTGGGTGTAGCACGCTGTGTTGATTGCTTCTGCCCAAAATCCTTGTGATATGTTGGCTTGCGAGAGCATGGTCCTTGCGGCTTCTTTGAGAGTTCTGTTCCTTCTTTCAGCAACCCCGTTTTGTTGAGGTGTTCGAGCAGCTGATAGTTGATGATGAATTCCGTTCTCGTTGCAGTAGCTCTCGATTACTTGATTAACGAACTCTCCACCTTGATCTGACCGGATCTTTAGTATCGAGACTTCCTTTTCAACTTGAACTTGTTTCAAGAGATTTGGTAGGGCAATTTTTGTCTCGCTTTTCTTGGTTAAGAACACGGTCCAAGTGAATCTTGTGTAGTCATCCACTACCACAAGAGTGTACTTCTTTCCCTTTATGCTGGGTGGATCCACTGGGCCAAATAAGTCCATGTGAAGAAGACTTAATGGTCTAGTGGATGATGTCTCGGCTTTGCTCTTGAAGGAGGATTTGATCTGTTTGCAACGTTGACATGCCTCACAAATTTTATCCTTTCGAAACGTCACTTTGGGCAGTCCTTCCACTAGGTTCCTCTTAGCAAGCTTGTTGATAGTTTTAAAGTTCAGATGACTAAGCTTACTATGCCAATCCCAGCATAAGTCTTCCTTGCTCCTTGCTAGCATACATAGGGATGGTTTTGCAGACCTCCAATCCACTATGTACATGTTTCCTTTCCTTGCTGCTTCCAAGACGACTTCGAGAGATTCCTCGTTCATAATCTGACATTTGCTTTTGGTGAAGACAACTTTGTGGCCCTTGTCACAGAACTGGCTTGTACTCAGGAGATTGAACTTGAGCCCCTCAACGTAGGACACTCCTTTAATAACCAGCTCATTCTTTTGGATTTCACCAACAGCTCTTGTGCGCCCCTTCTTCTCGTTGTCGCCAAATGTCACCAAGGGACCTTCGATAGGTTGGATGTTCTCAAGCAGTGTTAGATTTCCAGTCATATGTCTCGAATATCCACTGTCAATGAACCACTCGTCCCTGGTGTCCTGCAAGGAAATCAAGCAAGTTTAGGTACCCAAACTTTGGGTCCTGGTGGGTTAGTGAGTTTAGGCATCCATTTATACCTTGTGCCCATTATTCCAGGCCTAGGCGCAATGTAGCCATTGTACGTTTGATAATTATAAGGAATGCTAGCAAAGGTTTTAGGCCTCTTTGGTGCATAAATCAATTTAGGTAGAGACTTTTCGACCGGCTTATGCACCATGCCTTTCATACGCTGTTTGGTCATGTGAAATTGCTGAAAGTGAGGTTTCTTCCAGAACTTGTGATTTGATGACCAATTCTCACTAGATGGATAGAGTCTTCCTTTCTTCATCCGTGAGTTCCTAATTATGTGGATCTCAGACCTTCCATATTTGCCTTGAGGTGCATTATATGGAGTGTAGCTCTTTTTGTACTTGGAATGGCCTTGCGAGAGATAGCAAGGTGATCTCTCGATATTGTTTACCCGGCCATTCTTCGTAGCTTTCCTATACTTTCCATTGCTGGTGTATAGGGACGGTTTATTAATAGCTACCCTGGTCTTTTTCGTTGGTCCTTTATGACCTTTATTTGGTTTGGGTTGAGATCCTCCATTTCTTGAAGTTCCCAAACCATTGGTCTGTTTATCTCTCGAGAGATGGTCTTGATGGAACCCTAGACCGGTTCTATCACTTGTAGGTCTGTGATCAACCACCATTTTCTCCATAGCTTTGGAGGAATTAGTGTATGATGCTATGACCTTTCGAAGATTAAGCTCTCTCGTCTCTCGAGCTTGGCACTCTTCAGATAGTAGGATTNTTTACCCGGCCATTCTTCGTAGCTTTCCTATACTTTCCATTGCTGGTGTATAGGGACGGTTTATGAATAGCTACTCTGGTCTTTTCTGTTGGTCCTTTATGACCTTTATTTGGTTTGGGTTGAGATCCTCCATTTCTTGAAGTTCCCAAACCATTGGTCTGTTTATCTCTCGAGAGATGGTCTTGATGGAACCCTAGACCGGTTCTATCACTTGTAGGTCTGTGATCAACCACCATTTTCTCCATAGCTTTGGAGGAATTAGTGTATGATGCTATGACCTTTCGAAGATTAAGCTCTCTCGTCTCTCGAGCTTGGCACTCTTCAGATAGTAGGATTACTTTGGCTTCTAACTCACTTACTTTGAGAGTTAGCTCCGAATTCTCTTTCGAGATATTCTTAAGCATATCTCTTTCAGCAGTTAGCTTGCTGTTTTCATCCATCACTCTAGCATGAGTGCTATTGGCGATGTTAAGGTTCCTTCTGAGCGATTCCAACATCTCGAAGGGGTCCTCATCGCTTTTAAATGAAGAACAACGAGAGGTAGAAGTAGAGCAGCGAGATGTGGAAGTAGAGGTTACCTCATTGTCAATGGCCATTAGGCATTGATTCTCCTCTTCCTCGGTGTATAAGCAGATGAGCCCCCTCTCATCCTCTGAGCTACTGCTGCTTTCGCTGGAGCTCGACGTTTCGGACTCCTCGATTGTCCTCTCGAATTCTTCAGCAACAAGCGCCTTCCTGCGCTGATACGTCTTTGATGATCCTTTGAAGCCACCTTGTGTTGGCTTCTCCCTGGATTCCTCTATTCTCTTGGAATCCTTGCCTTCTTGGCCCTGATGCTTGCTTACTAGTGGGTAAGGGCATTCGGCCTTGAAATGTCCCGGTCTTCTACAGTTGTAGCATAGACCCTGATTTTCCTCCTCCGTCCTTCTGGATGGATATCTCTCATTTTTCCTTCTTGAGGAGGAAGGTGAACTTTTGTTGCTCTCCTGGTTCATCTTCATGTATTTCCTGAACTTTCTCACAAAGAGAGCAAACTGTTCGTCAGACATAACATTCATAGGATTAGAGTCTGACCTTGAAGATGTGGATGGTTGCTCAGCAACAAGTGCTACGTTTCGTCGATCCACAATGTCCTCATCTCTTGGGAACATCTCGAACTCGAAGGCTTTGAGATCCCGGAAGAGTTTGTCTGTTGTGGTTTCCTTCAGATCTCGGTGATCTCTCATCGTGATCACCTTTACTTCCCACTCCTTAGTGAGGCCACGTAAGACCTTCAGGTTCAGCTCCTTTTGTGGGATCTCCTTTTCAAGGTCACTGATCTCGGTTGTGAGCTTCATGAACCGAGACTCCATGCTGTCGATGCTCTCTCCTGGCTTCATCTTGAAGTCTTCGAACTTCTTCATGGCCACGGTGAGCTTGTTTTCCTTTTCCTGTTCGTCACCTTCACCAATTAACATCAAAGTATCCCATACCTCTTTTGCCGTTTTGCACTTCCTCACTTTTGGGAAGATGGTTTCGTCTATAGCTCTGAAGAGAATATCCTTGGCAATATTGTCCAGGTTGTTTCTCTTCCTATCATCACTGGTCCATTCTTCCCTAGGTTTTGGGATGTACTTTGGTGTTTCTTGGGTTTGAACTGCAGCAGTATTAACCATTAGGATCTTGACTGGTCCAGAAGTTATAACCTCGGCCATCTCATCATGGAGGGCTGATAAGTACGCAAGCATGCGTGTTTTCCAGTCGTCAAACCTGCTAAGATCAAAGAGAAGATGTCTCGACAACATGCTGTCCATATTGAAAAATTATCTCGTGCTTTGAAAATATTTAAGAAGATTTTTCAAAGAAGGATCTCTAGGCAATATAAACAAAGGTTTATATCGATCAGAGAACTTGCTCTGATACCAATTGTTGGTCCCAAGGGGATGGGGTACAAGTCTAGAGGGGGGGGGGAATAGACTTGTATAAGATTTTGCAAATCTTTTCGACCTCTCGTGTGTATTGAACTTAGGATGTTTAGGTTCGATACCTCACGAGGTGAAGACAAAGTTTTATGCGCAGCGGAAATGTTATCCCCTTTTAGTTAGCACGAGTTTGGGTTAGTTCGAGAGGTGTGATTATATGCAGTGCAATCGAGAAGTTAGCGAGAGATAAAAACAGAAAGTAAATGCAAGAGAGATTTTTAAGTGGTTCGGCCAACCCGCCTACGTCCACTCTTCTTCCAGAAACTCCCTGGAAGGATTGCACTAAAAACTTCCCTTTTTAGTACAATATCGAGCGCTTGAGCTTTGATCACGAAGCCCGCCTCAAGCCTCAGGTTTTTCGCCCCGCTTCTTGTTACTCCACCTCTCGAGCACTTGACCTTTGATCACCAAGCCCGCGTCAAGCCTCAGGTTCCTTTCGCTCGGACAGCAGCCAGGTTACTCCGCCTCTCCTCAGGTTTTTCTCCCCGCTTCCAGTTACTCCACCTCTCGAGCACTTGACCTTTGATCACCAAGCCCGCGTCAAGCCTCAGGTTTCTTTCGCTCGGACAGCAGCCAGGTTACTCCACCTCTCTTGCTTAATCCAAAGCAAGGTGTTTTTGGTTGTCACAGTTGAATGTAACAGACTCCAATCTGACCACAAGCTATCGTTGAATCAACTTCGATGTAGAGCAGCTTCGGTCACCTTCTAGATGTATAACAGTTTAAGCTTTGTAACTCTCTTGAAACACTAAGATGTGTTTTCTCGCTGTTTTGAATATCAGGATGATATTCCAAGTTAAGCACTTGCACTTGAACGTTTTAGACAGACACTTCTTAAGAATTTCGAACCTCTTTTCTTTTTAACTCCTTTTTCTCTCTTTTCCCCTTTTTTTTTTCCCTTTTTTTCTTCTGTGTCTTTACGTCCTTATATATGAGAGTAGAAGAATAGTTCCGTTGGAGGGAAAACTATTCCGTTTGAAATTGGTCTCCCACGCCGAACATGGGTCTTTGCACAATTTCAGCATTTTTCATGGAGTAGTGGTCTTGTAACTTGAGCCTTTTGTTTTGTAGTGAATATTCCATATTCCACTTTCTTGAGTTCATGCTTCACTTGCTTCTTTTGGATAAAGTTACTCTTTTTATGTTCCCATCATTCCTTGTTTGGGGAATCTGACCACTTCAGGATTGGTGCACTTCTTGACCGTTTGTGGTGGAGGTCTGACGTGTCATCCACTTCCGTCCATTTTGAAACCTCCCGCTCAGCACCTCTTCAATATTTTATCTCCATGATATTCTTCTTCTCCAAACTTAGAGTATTTTATCTGCACATGTTGACTAACATTCAGCCTCTTGGAGAAGTGCCGGTTTATCGAGACCATAAAAGATGTCTCGACCACTTGATGTTTCAATCCCATGTATCGAGAGGTCTATCTCTCGAATATTCTTTACGTCTCGAACTCGATAGGTATATCGAGAGGTCCTTACCTCTCGAACTTGGCTTGTGTCTCGAGACTTAGTTGATGTCTCGTAGACCCTTATTCCTCCAGAGTTGTCTCGTGCCTGCTTCTGATCTATCTGTTTGCTTACAACACGAAAACTTCTAAGTTGTTCAAACAAGTTTACCTTAAGCTTAAATATTTCCCGAGTTGAGCTCAAATTACCCGGTTGTATTTTCGCTCTTAGTTTACTTATCGAACTTACATTGTTTTGCCTATGTATCGAGACTTGGGGATTCTTACTTAACAGTTGGTATCATCAAAACCTATTACATGATGTTCCTAACATTTTTTAATAGTAACCAAAGACGTTTTGGGAATAAAATTTATTTTTATAAACTTTATGGATCCTCAAGGCTCATTGTTTTCAAAACTTTCTTTCCCTACTTGGGCAGTAATGAAGGGCCGAAAAGGCACTTCAAACTTAAGTTTTTTTCTTAATAGTAATCAAGGGTGTTTTGGAGAAAATTTTTATTTTTATAAACTTTAAAGATCGTCTAGGCTCCTTCTTTTCTACACTTTCATTACTCAGTTGGGTAGTAATGAGGGCCAAAAAAGCTCGTCAAATTTAAGTTGTTTTTTTTTATTAGTAACCAAGAGCGTTTTGGGTAAAAAATTTTATTTTTATAAATTTAAGGACCCTTAACGCTCATTCTTTTCTAAACTTTCTTTGACCACTTGAGCAGTAATGAGGGGCCGAAAAGGCTTCTCAAATTTAAGTTTTTTTTTAATTGTAACAAAGGGCATTTTGGGAAAATTTTTTTTTATAAACTTTAAGGATCCTCAAGGATCATTCTTTTCTAAACTTTCTTTTTGCCCATTTGGCAGTAATGAGTGGCCGAAAAGGGTCCTCAAACTTAAGTTTTTTTTTAATAGTAAGAAGTGCGTTTTGGGGAAATTTTTATTTTTATAAACTTTAAGGATTCTCTAGGCTCCTTCTACTCCACACTTTCATCGCTCAATTGGGCAGTAATGAGGGCTGAAAAGACTCGTCAAATTTAAGTTTTTTTTTCAATAGTAAACAAGGATGTTTCGAAGAAAATTTTTATTTTTATAAATTTAAGGAACCTTAAGTCTCATTCTTTTCTAAACTTTCTTTGACAATTTGAGCAATAATGAGGGGCCGAAAAAACACCTCAAATTTAAGATTTTTTTTTAATAGTAACTAAGGGCGTTTTGGGAAAATTTTTTATTTTTATAAACTTTAAGGATCCTCAAAGCTCCTTCTTCTCCAAACTTTCATTGGCCAATTGGGCAGTAATGAGGGTCGAAAAGGCTCGTCAAATTTAAATTATTTTTTAATAGTAACCAATGCCGTTTTTGTAAAAATTTTTATTTTAATAAACTTTAAGGATCCTCAATGCTCATTCTTCTCCAAACTTACATTTCCCACTAGGGCAGTAATGAGGGGCCAAAAAGGCTCCTCAAACTTAAGTTTTTTTTAATAGTAACCAAGTGCGTTTTGGGGAAAAATTTTATTTTTATAAACATTATGGATCCTCAAGGCTCATTCTTTTCTAAACTTTTTTTGCCTACTAGGGCAGTAATGAAGGGCCGAAAAGGCTCCTCAAACTTAAGTTTTTTTTGTTAATCGTAACCTAGGGCGTTTTGGGAAAAATATTTATTTTTATAAACTTTAAAGATCTTCAAGGCTAATTCATTTTTAAACATTCTTTGCCCACTTGGCAGTAACGAGGGGCCGAGAAGGCTCTTCAAACTTAAGTTTTTTTTTTAACAGTAACCAAGGGCGTTTTGGTGAAAATTTTTTATTTTTATAAACTTTAAGGATCCTTAAGGCTCATTGTTTTCTAATCTTTCTTTGACCACTTGAGCAGTAATAAGGGGCCGAAAATTCTCCTCATATTTAAGTTTTTTTTTTTTAATCGTAACCAAGGGCGTTTTGGCAAAAATTTTTATTTTTATAAATTTAAGGATCCTTAAGGCTCATTCTTTTCTAAACTTTCTTTGACCACTTGAGCAGTAATGGGGGCAGAAAAGGCTCCTCATATTTAAGTTTTTTTTTTAATTGTAACCAAGGGCGTTTTGGAAAAAATTTTTATTTTTATAAACTTTAAGGATCCTCAAGGCTCCTTCTTCCCTAAACTTTCATTGGCCATTTGAGCAGTAATGAGGGTCGAAAAGGCTCGTCAAATTTAATTTTTTTTTAATAGTAACCAATGGCGTTTTAGTAAAAATTTTTATTTTAATAAACTTTAAGGAGTCTCAAGGCTCATTCTTCTCTAAACTTACATTTCCCACTAGGGCAGTAATGAGGGGCCAAAAATGCTCCTCAAACTTAAGTTTTTTTTTTTAACAGTAACCAAGGGCGTTTTGGTGAAAATTTTTTATTTTTATAAACTTTAAGGATCCTCAAGGCTCATTTTTTTCTAAACTTTCTTTGCCTACATGGCAGTAATGAGGGGCCGAAAAGGCTTTTCAAACTTAAATTTTTTTTTAATAGTAACCAAGGGCGTTTTGGGAAAAAATTTTGTATTTATAAACTTTTGGATCCTCAAGGCTCATTATTCTCTAAACTTACATTTCCCACTTGGGCAGTAAAGAGAGGCTAAAACGGCTTCTCAAACATAAGTTTTTTTTTTAATAGTAACCAAGTGCGTTTTGGGGAAAATTTTTATATTTATAAACTTTATGAATCTTCAAGGCTCATTCTTTTCTAATCTTTATTCGCACATTTGGCAGTAATGAGGTGCCGAAAAGACTCCTCAAACTTATGTTTTTTTTAATAGTAACCAATGGCGTTTTGGGGAAAATTTTATTTTTTATAAACTTTATGAATTCTCAAGGCTCATTCTATTCTAATCTTTCTTCGCTCATTTGGCAGTAATGAGGTGCCGAAAAGACTCCTCAAACTTATGTTTTTTTTGATAGTAACCAAGGGTGTATTGGGGAAAATTTTTATTTTTATAAACTTTAAAGATCTTCAAGGCTCATTCATTTCTAAACTTTCTTTGCCTACTTGGCAGTAATGAGTGGCCGAAAAGGCTCCTCAAACTTAAGTTTTTTTTTTTTAATAGTAACCAAGTGCATTTTGGCCGAAAAGGCTCCTTCTTCTCTGAACTTTCATTGGCCAATTGGGCAGTAATGAGGGTCGAAAAGGCTCATCAAATTTTAGTTTTCTTTTTATAGTAACCAATGGCGTTTTGGTAAAAAAAAATTTATTTTAATAAATTTTAAGGATCCTCAAAGCTCATTCTTTTCTAAACTTACATTTCCCACTAGGGCAGTAATGAGGGCCCAAAAAGGCTCCTCAAACCTAAATTTTTTTTAATAGTAACCAAGGACATTTTGGGAAAAAAAAATTATTTTTATAAACTTTATGGATCCTCAAGGCTTATTCTTTTTTTTAAACTTTTTTTGCCTACTTGGGCAGTAATGAGGGGCCGAAAAGACTCGTCAAACTTAAGTTTTTTTTTTTATAGTAACCAAGGGGGTTTTGGGGAAAATTTTTGTTTTTATAAACTTTTTGGATCCTCAAGGCTAAATCTTTTCTAAACTTTCTTTGCCTACTTGGACAGTAATGAGGGGCCAAAAAGACTTCTCAAACTTAAGTTTTTTTTTTAATAGTAACCAAGTGCGTTTTGGGGAAAAATTTTATTTTTATAAACTTTATGGATCCTCAAGGCTCATTCTTATCTAAACTTTCTTTGCCTACTTGGCAGTAATGAGGGGCCGAAAAGGCTCCTCAAACTTAAGTTTTTTTTTAACAATAAAAAAGGGCGTTTTGGGAAATTTTATACTTTTATAAACTTTAAGGATCCTCAAGGCTCATTCATTTCTAAACTTTCTTTGCCCACTTGGCAGTAATTAGGGGCCGAAAAAACTCTTCAAACTTAAGTTTTTTTTTAACAATAACCAAGGGCGTTTTGGGGAAAATTTTTATTTTTATAAACTTTAAGGATCCTCAAGGCTCATTCTTTTTAAAATTTCTTTGCCTACTTTGCAGTAATGATGGGCCGAAAAGTCTCCTCAAACATAAGTTATTTTTTAATAGTACCCAAGGGCCTTTTGGGGAAAATTTTTATTTTTATAAACTTTAAGGATCCTTTAGATTCCTCCTTCTCTAAACTTTCATTGGCCAATTGGGCAGTAATGAGGATCGAAAAGGCTCGTCAAATTTAAGTTATTTTTTAATAGTAACCAAGGACATTTTGGGAAAAAATTGTATTCAAATAAACTTTAAGGATCCTCAAGCCTCATTCTTCTCTAAACTTACATTTCCAACTTGGCAGTAATGAGGGGCCGAAATGCCTCCTCAAACATAAGTTTTTTTTTAATAGTAACCAAGTGCGTTTTGGGGAAAAATTTTATTTTTATAAACTTTATGGATCCTCAAGGCTCATTCTTTTCTAAACTTTCTTTGCCTATTTGGGCAGTAATGAGGGTCGAAAAGGTTAACCAAACTTAAGTTTTTCTTTAATAGTAACCAAGGGTGTTTTGGAGAAATTTTTTTATTTTTATAAACTTTAAGGATCCTCAAAGCTCATTCATTTCTAAACTTTCTTTGCCCACTTGGCAGTAATGAGGGGCCGAAAAGGCTCTTCAATCGTAAGTTTTTTTTTTAACAGTAACCAAGTGCGTTTTCGGAAAGAAATTTATTTTTATAAACTTTAAGGATCCTCAATGCTAATTCATTTCTAAACTTTAAGGGCGTTTTGGGGGAAATTTTTATTTTTATAAAATTTAAGGATCCTCAAGGCTCATTCTTTTTAAACTCTCTTTGCCAACTTGGCAGTAATGATGGGCCGAAAAGTCTCCTCAAACTTAAGTTATTTTTTAATAGTACCCAAGAACGTTTTGGGAAAAATTTTTATTTTTATAAACTTTAAGGATCCTCTAGGCTCCTTCTCTAAACTTTCATTGGCCAATTGTGCAGTAATGAGGGTCGAAAAGGCTCGTCAAATTTAAGTTTTTTTTTTTAATAGTAACCAAGGACATTTTGGGAAAAATTTTATTTTAATAAACTTTAAGGATCCTCAAGCCTCAATATTTTCTAAACTTACATTTCCGACTTGGGCAGTAATGAGGGGCCAAAAAGGCTCCTCAAACTTAAGTTTTTTTTTAACAGTAACCAAGTGCGTTTTGGGGAAAAATTTTATTTTTATAAACTTTATGGATCCTCAAGGCTCATTCTTTTCTAAACTTTCTTTGTCTACTTGGCAGCAATGAGGGGCCGAAAAGGCTCATCAAACTTAAGTTTTTTTTTAACAGTAACCAAGGGCGTTTTGAGGAAAATTTTTATTTTTATAAACGTTAAGCATCCTCAAGGCTCATTCTTTTTGAACTTTCTTTGCCCACTTGGCAGTAATGATGTTCCGAAAAGTCTCCTCAAACATAAGTCATTTTTTAATAGTACACAAGGGCGTTTTAGGGAAAATTTTTAACTTTATAAACTTTAAGGATCCTCTATGTTCCTTCCTCTCTAAACTTTCATTGGTCAATTCGACAGTAATGAGGATCGAAAAGGATCGTCAAATTTAAGTTTTTTTTTTAATAGTAACCAAGGACATTTTGGGAAAACATTTTTTTTTAATAAACTTTAAGGATCCTCAAGCCTTATTCTTCTCTAAACTTAATTTCCCACTGGGGCAGTAATGAGGGGCCGAAAAGGCTCCTCAAACTTAAGTTTATTTTTAATAGTAACCAAGGGCGTTTTGGGGAAAAATTTTATTTTTATAAACTTTATGGATCCTCAAGCCTCATTCTTTTCTAAACTTTCTTTGCCTACTTGGGCAGTAATGAGGGTCGAAAAGGCTCACCAAACTTATTTTTTTTTTTAATAGTAACCAAAGGTGTTTTAGAGAAAATTTTTTATTTTTATAAACTTTAAGGATCCTCAAGGCTCATTCATTTCTTAACTTTCTTTGCCCACTTGGCAGTAATGAGGGGACGAAAAGGCTCTTCAAACGTAAGTTTTTTTTTTAACAGTAACCAAGGGCGTTTTAGAAAAAAATTTTATTTTTATAAACTTTAAGGATCCTCAATGCTCATTTATATCTAAACTTTCTTTGCCCACATGGCAGTAATGAGGGGCCGAAAAGACTATTCAAACTTAAGTTTTTTTTTTAACAGTAACCAAGTGCGTTTTGGGGAATATTTTTATTTTAATAAAATTTAAGGATCCTCAAGTCTCATTCTTTTTAAACTTTCTTTGCCCATTTGGCAGTAATGATGTTCCGAAAAGTCTCCTCAAACATAAGTTATTTTTTTTTTGAAAACAAAGTTATTTTTTAATAGTACCCAAAGGCGTTTTGGGCAAAATTTTTATTTTTACAAACTTTAACGATCCTCTAGGCTCCTTCTTCTCTAAACTTTCATTGGCCAATTGGGCAGTAATGAGGGTCGAAGAGGCTTGTCAAATTTAAGTTTTTTTTTTAATAGAAACCAAGGACATTTTGGGAAAAATTTTTATTTTAATAAACTTTAAGGATCCTCAAGCGTCATTCTTCTCTAAACTTACATTTCCAACTTGGGCAGTAATGACGGGCCAAAAAGGCTCCTCAAACTTAAGTTTTTTTTTTAATAGTAACCAAGTGCGTTTTGGGGAAAATTTTATTTTTATAAAAACATAATGGATCCTAAAGGCTCATTCTTTTCTAAACTTTCTTTGCCTACTTGGCAGTAATGTGGGGCCGAAAAGGCTCCTCAAACTTAAGTTTTTTTTAACAGTAACCATTGGCGTTTTGGGGAAAATTTTTATTTTTATAAAGTTTAAGAATCCTCAAGGCTCATTCTTCTCTAAACTTACATTTCCCACTTGGGAAGTAATGAGGCGATAAAAGGTTCCTCAAACTTAAGTTCTTTTTTTTAATAATAACGAAGGGCATTTTGGTAAAAAAATTTATTTTAATAAACTTTAAGGATCCTCAAGCCTTATTCTTCTATAAACTTACATTTCCCACTGGGCAGTAATGAGGGGCCAAAAAGGCTCCTCAAACTTAAGTTTTTTTTTAATAGTAACCAAGGGCGTTTTGTGGAAAAATTTTATTTTTATAAACTTTATTGATCCTCAAGGCTTATTCTTTTCTAAACTTTCTTTGCCCACTTGGCTATAATGAGGGGCCGGAAAGGCTCATCAAACATAAGTTTTTTTTAACATTAACCAAGGGCGTTTTGGGGAAAATTTTTAACTTTATAAACTTTAAGGATCCTCTATGTTCCTTCCTCTCTAAACTTTGGTCAATTCGACAGTAATGAGGATCGAAAAGGATCGTCAAATTTAAGTTTTTTTTTTAATAGTAACCAAGGACATTTTGGGAAAAAATTTTATTTTAATAAACTTTAAGGATCCTCAAGCCTTATTCTTCTCTAAACTTAATTTCCCACTTGGGCAGTAATGAGGGGCCGAAAAGGCTCCTCAAACTTAAGTTTATTTTTAATAGTAACCAAGGGCGTTTTGGGGAAAAATTTTATTTTTATAAACTTTATGGATCCTCAAGCCTCATTCTTTTCTAAACTTTCTTTGCCTACTTGGGCAGTAATGAGGGTCGAAAAGGCTCACCAAACTTATTTTTTTTTTTAATAGTAACCAAAGGTGTTTTAGAGAAAATTTTTTATTTTTATAAACTTTAAGGATCCTCAAGGCTCATTCATTTCTTAACTTTCTTTGCCCACTTGGCAGTAATGAGGGGACGAAAAGGCTCTTCAAACGTAAGTTTTTTTTTTAACAGTAACCAAGGGCGTTTTAGAAAAAAATTTTATTTTTATAAACTTTAAGGATCCTCAATGCTCATTTATATCTAAACTTTCTTTGCCCACATGGCAGTAATGAGGGGCCGAAAAGACTATTCAAACTTAAGTTTTTTTTTTAACAGTAACCAAGTGCGTTTTGGGGAATATTTTTATTTTAATAAAATTTAAGGATCCTCAAGTCTCATTCTTTTTAAACTTTCTTTGCCCATTTGGCAGTAATGATGTTCCGAAAAGTCTCCTCAAACATAAGTTATTTTTTTTTTGAAAACAAAGTTATTTTTTAATAGTACCCAAAGGCGTTTTGGGCAAAATTTTTATTTTTACAAACTTTAACGATCCTCTAGGCTCCTTCTTCTCTAAACTTTCATTGGCCAATTGGGCAGTAATGAGGGTCGAAGAGGCTTGTCAAATTTAAGTTTTTTTTTTAATAGAAACCAAGGACATTTTGGGAAAAATTTTTATTTTAATAAACTTTAAGGATCCTCAAGCGTCATTCTTCTCTAAACTTACATTTCCAACTTGGGCAGTAATGACGGGCCAAAAAGGCTCCTCAAACTTAAGTTTTTTTTTTAATAGTAACCAAGTGCGTTTTGGGGAAAATTTTATTTTTATAAAAACATAATGGATCCTAAAGGCTCATTCTTTTCTAAACTTTCTTTGCCTACTTGGCAGTAATGTGGGGCCGAAAAGGCTCCTCAAACTTAAGTTTTTTTTAACAGTAACCATTGGCGTTTTGGGGAAAATTTTTATTTTTATAAAGTTTAAGAATCCTCAAGGCTCATTCTTCTCTAAACTTACATTTCCCACTTGGGAAGTAATGAGGCGATAAAAGGCTCCTCGAACTTAAGTTCTTTTTTTTAATAATAACGAAGGGCATTTTGGTAAAAAAATTTATTTTAATAAACTTTAAGGATCCTCAAGCCTTATTCTTCTATAAACTTGCATTTCCCACTGGGCAGTAATGAGGGGCCAAAAAGGCTCCTCAAACTTAAGTTTTTTTTTAATAGTAACCAAGGGCGTTTTGTGGAAAAATTTTATTTTTATAAACTTTATTGATCCTCAAGGCTTATTCTTTTCTAAACTTTCTTTGCCCACTTGGCTGTAATGAGGGGCCGGAAAGGCTCATCAAACATAAGTTTTTTTTAACATTAACCAAGGGCGTTTTGGGGAAAATTTTTATTTTTATAAATTTAAGGATTCTCAAGGCTCATTCTTTTTAAACTTTCTTTGCCAACTTGGCAGTAATGGTGGTCCGAAAAGTCTCTTCAAACATAAGTTATTTTTTAATAGTACCCAAGGGCGTTTTGGGGAAAATTTTTAATTTTATAAACTTTAAGGATCCTCTAGGTTCCTTCTTCTCTAAACTTTCATTGGCCAATTGGACAGTAATGAGGATCGAAAAGGCTCGTCAAATTTAAGTTTTTTTTTAATAGTAACCAAGGACATTTTGGGAAAAAATTTTATTTTAATAAACTTTAAGGATCTTCAAACCTCATTCTTCCCTAAACTTACATTTCCAACTTGGGCAGTAATGAGGGGCCAAAAAGGCTCCTCAAACTTAAGTTTTTTTTTTTAATACTAACCAAGTGCGTTTTGGGGAAAAATTTTATTTTTATAAACTTTATGGATCCTCAAGCCTCTTTCTTTTCTAAACTTTCTTTGCCTACTTGGCAGTAATGAGGGACCGAAAAGGCTCCTCAAACTTAAGTTTTTTTTTAACAGTAACCATGGCGTTTTGGGGAAAATTTTTTATTTTATAAACCTTAAGGATCCTCAAGACTCATTCATTTCTAAACTTTCTTTGCCCACTTGGCAGTAATGAAGGGCCAAAAAGGCTATTCAAACTTAAGTTTTTTTTTTAACAGTAACCAAGGGCATTTTGGTGAAAATTTTTATTTTTATGAACTTTTAGGATCCTCAAGCCTCATTCTTCCCTAAACTTACATTTCCCACTTGGGCAATAATGAGGGGCCAAAAAGGCTCCTCAAACTTAATTTTTTTTTTAATAGTAACAAAGGGCGTTTTGTGAAAAAATTTATTTTTATAAACTTTATTGATCCTCAAGGATCATTCATTTCTAAATTTTCTTTGCCCACTTGGCAGTAATGAAGAGCCGAAAAGGCTCACCAAACTTAAGTTTTTTTTTAATAGTAACCAAAGGTGTTTTGGAGAAAATTTTTTATTTCTTAACTTTCTTTGCCCACTTAGCAGTAATGAGGGGTCGAAAAGGGTCCTCAAACTTAAGGTTTTTTTTTTAATAGTATCCAAGGGCGTTTTGGGAAAATTTTTTATTTTTATAAACTTTAAGGATCCTCTATGCTCCTTTTTCACTAAACTTTCATTGGCCAATTGGGCAGTAATGAGGGTCGAAAAGACTCGTCAAATTTAAGTTTTTTATTTTAATAGTAACCAAGGGTGTTTTGGAGAAAATTTTTTGTTTTTATAAACTTTAAGGATCCTCAAGGCTCATTCATTTCTATACTTTCTTTGCCCACTTGGCAGTAATGAGGGGCCGAAAAGGCTCTTAAAACTTAAGTTTTTTTTAACATTAACCAAGGGCGTTTTGGGGAAAATTATAATTTTTATAAATTTCAAAATTCTCAAGGCTCATTCTTTATAAACTTTCTTTGCCCACTTGGCAGTAATGATGCTCCGAAAAGTCTCCTCAAACATAAGTTATTTTTTAATAGTACCCAAGGGCGTTTTGGGGAAGATTTTTAATTTTATAAGCTTTAAGGATCCTCTAGGTTCCTTCTTCTCTAAACTTTCATTGGCCAATTGGACAGTAATGAGGATCGAAAAAGCCCGTCAAATTTAAGTTTTTTTTAATAGTAACCAAGGACATTTTGGGAAAAAATTTTATTTTAATAAACTTTAAGGATCTTCAAGCCTCATTCTTCCCTAAACTTACATTTCCAACTTGGGCAGTAATGAGGGGCAAAAAAGGCTCCTCAAACTTAAGTTTTTTTTTAATAGTAACCAAGTGCGTTTTGGAGAAAAATTTTATTTTTATAAACTTTATGGATCCTCAAGCCTCATTCTTTTCTAAACTTTCTTTGTCTACTTGGCAGTAATGAGGGACCAAAAAGGCTCCTCAAACTTAAGTTTTTTTTTAACAGTAACCATGGGCGTTTTGGGGAAAATTTTTAATTTTATAAACCTTAAGGATCCTCAAGACTCATTCATTTCTAAACTTTCTTTGCCCACTTAGCCGTAATGAGGGGCCGAAAAGGCGATTCAAACTTAAGTTTTTTTTTAACAGTAACCAAGGGCATTTTGGGGAAAAGTTTTATTTTTATGAACTTTAAGGATCCTCAAGCCTCATTCTTTTTAAACTTTCTTTGCCCAATTGGCAGTAACGATGGGCCGAAAAGTCCTCTCAAATTTAAGTTATTTTTTAATATTACCCAAGGGCGTTTTGGGGAAATTTTTATTTTTATAAACTTTAAGGATCCTCTAGGCTCCTTCTTCTCTAAACTTTCATTGGCCAATTGGGCAGTAATGAGGGTCCAAAAAAGCTCCTTAAACTTAAGTTTTTTTTTTTAATAGTAACCAAGGGCGTTTTGGGGAAAAATTTTATTTTTATAAACTTAATGGATCCTCAAGGCTCATTCTTTTCTAAACTTTCTTTGCCTACTTGGGCAGTAATGAGGGTCGAAAAGGCTCACCAAACTTAAGTTTTTTTTTATAATAGTAACCAAAGGTGTTTTGGAGAAAATTTTTTATTTTTATAAACTTTAAAGATCCTCAAGGCTCAGTCATTTCTAAACTTTCTTTGCCCACTTGGCAGTAATGAGGGGCCGAAAAGGCTTTTCAAACGTAAGTCTTTTTTTAACAGTAACCAAGGGAGTTTTAGAAATAATTTTATTTTTATAAACTTTAAGGATCCTCAATGCTCATTCATTTCTAAACTTTCTTTTCCCACATGGCAGTAATGAGGGGCCGAAAAGACTATTCACACTTAAGTTTTTTTTTTAACAGTAACCAAGTGCGTTTTGGGGAATATTTTTATTTTTATAAACTTTAAGGATTCTTAAGGCTCATTCTTTTTAAACTTTCTTTGCCAACTTGGCAGTAATGATGGGCCGAAAAGTCTCCTCAAACTTAAGTTATTTTTTAATAGTACCCAAGGGCGTTTTGGGCAAAATTTTTATTTTTATAAACTTTAACGATCCTCTAGGCTCCTTCTTCTCTAAACTTTCATTGCCCAATTGGGCAGTAATGAGGGTCGAAAAGGCACGTCAAATTTAAGTTTTTTTTTTTAATAGTAACCAAGGGCATTTTCGGAAAAAAATTTATTTTAATAAAGTTTAAGGATCCTCAAGCCTCATTCTTCTCTAAACTTACATTTCCCACTTGGGCAGTAATGAGGGGCCAAAAAGGCTCCTCAAACTTAAGTTTTTTTTTTTAATAGTACCAAATGGCGTTTTGGGAAAATTTTTATTTTTATAAACTTTAAGGATCCTCTATGCTCTTTCTTCTCTAAACTTTCATTGGCCAATTGGGCAGTAATGAGGGTCGAAATGGCTCGTCAAATTTAATTTTTTTTTAGTAGTAACAAAGGGCGTTTTGGAAAAAAATTTTATTTTAATAAACTTTAAAGATCCTCAAGGCTCATTCTTCTCTAAACTTACATTTCCCACTTGGGCAGTAATGAGGCGATAAAAGCCTCATCACACTTAAGTTCCTTTTTTTAATAGTAACCAAGGGCGTTTTGGGGAAAATTTTTATTTTTATAAACTTTAAGGATCCTCAAGGCTCATTTATTTCTAAACTTTCTTTGCTCACTTGGCAGTAATGAGGGGCCGAAAAGGCTCATCAAACTTAAGTTTTTTTTAACAGTAACCAAGGGCGTTTTGGGAAAAACTTTTTATTTTTATAAATTTTAAGGATTCTCAAGGCTCATTAATTTCTAAATTTTCTTTGCCCACTTAGCAATAATGAGGGGCGGAAAAGGGTCCTCAAATTTAAGTTTTTTTCTTTAATAGTATCCAAGTGCGTTTTGGGGAAAATTTTTAATTTTATAAACTTTAAGGATACTCTAGGTTCCTTCTTCTCTAAACTTTCATTGGCCAATTGGACAGTAATGAGGATCGAAAAGGCTCATCAAATTTATGTTTTTTTTAATAGTAACCAAGGACATTTTGGGAAAAAATTTTATTTTAATAAACTTTAAGGATCCTCAAGCCTCATTCTTCTCTAAACTTACATTTCCAACATGGGCAGTAATGAGGGGCCAAAAAGGCTCCTCAAACTTATGTTTTTTTTTTAATAGTAACCAAGTGCGTTTTGGGGAAAAATTTTATTTTTATAAAAACATAATGGATCCTCAATGCTCATTCTTTTCTAAACTTTCTTTGCCTACTTGGCAGTAATGAGGGGCCGAAAAGGATCCTCAAACTTAAGTTTTTTTTTAACAGTAACCATGGGCGTTTTGGGGAAAATTTTTATTTTTATAAACTTTAAGCATCCTCAAGGCTCATTCATTTCTAAACTTTTTTTGCCCACTTGGCAGTAATGAGGGGCCGAAAAGGCTCTTCAAACTTAAGTTTTTTTTTAACACTAACCAAGGGCATTTTGGGGAAAATTTTTATTTTTATAAACTTTAAGGATCCTCAAGGCTCATTCTTTTTAAACTTTCTTTGCCCACTTGGCAGTAATGATGGGCCGAAAAGTCCTCTGAAATTTAAGTTATTTTTTAATAGTAATCAAGGGCGTTTTGGGGAAAATTTTTATTTTTATAAACTTTAAGGATCCTCTAGGCTCCTTCTTCTCTAAACTTTCATTGGCCAATTGGGTAGTGTTAGGAACATCATGTAATAGGTTTTGATGATACCAACTGTTAAGTAGAAATCCCCGAGTCTCGACGCATAGGCAAAACACTGTAAGTTCGACAAGTAAACCAAGAGCGAAAATACAACCGAGTAACTTTGAGCTCAACTCGGAAAATATTTAAGCTTGAGGTAAATTTGTTTGAACATCTTAGAAGTCTCGTGTATTGTAATCATATAGACAGATCAGAAGAAGGCATGGGACAACACTGGAGGAATAAGGGTCTGCAAGACATCAACTAAGTCTCGAGACATAAGCAGAGTTCGAGAGGTAGGACCTCTCGATACAGTTATCCAGTTCGAGACATAAACAGAGTTCGAGAGATAGACCTCTCGATATTTGAGTTCGAGACATCAAGCGATCAAGATATCAACCTTGGTCTCGATACACTAACAATTCTCCAACAAAGCTGAATGACGGTCATACTTAAAGTTTGGAGAAAAAGAATATCATGGAGATGGAATAATGAAGAGGTGCCGAACGTGAAGATTTCAAAATGGGCGGAAATGGATGACACGTCAGATTTCCACCACAAACGGTCAAAAGGTGCACCAATGCTGAAGTGGTCTGATTCCCTACAATCAAGGAATAATGGGAATATAAAAAGAGTAACTTTTACCAAAAGACAAAATTGGAGCATGGACTCAAGAAAAGTGAACTATGGAATATTCACTACAAGACAAAGAGGTTCAAGTTACAAGATCACCACTCCATGAAATATGCTGAAAATACGCAAGACCCATGATCAGCATGGGAGACAAATTTCAAACGGAATAATTTTCCCTCCAACGGAATTATTCCTCTACTCTCATATATAAGGACGTAAAGACACAGAAGAAAGGTAGAAGAAGGGGGAAAAAGAGAGAAAAAAGGAGTTAAAAAGAAAAGAGGTTCGAAATTCTTAAGAAGTGTCTGTCTAAAACGTTCAAGTGCAAGTGCTCAACTTGGAATATCATCCTGATATTCAAAACAGCGAGAAAACACATCTTAGTGTTTCAAGAGAGTTACAAAGCTTAAACTGTTATACATCTAGAAGGTGACCGAAGCTGCTCTACATCGAAGTTGATTCAACGATAGCTTGTGGTCAGATTGGAGCCTGTTACATTCAACTGTGACAACCAAAAACACCTTGCTTTGGATTAAGCAAGAGAGGTGGAGTAACCTGGCAGCTGTCCGAGTGAAAGAAACCTGAGGCTTGACGCGGGCTTGGTGATCAAAGGTCAAGTGCTCGAGAGGTGGAGTAGCTGGAAGCGGGGAGAAAGACCTTGGAGAGGCGGAGTAACCTGGGAGCTGTCTTGTGAAGATCCTGAGGCTTGACGCGGGCTTGGTGATCAAAGGTCAAGTGCTCGAGAGGTGGAGTAACAAGAAGCGGGGCGAAAAACCTGAGGCTTGAGGCGGGCTTCGTGATCAAAGCTCAAGCGCTCGATATTGTACTAAAAAGGGAAGTTTTTAGTGCAATCCTTCCAGGGAGTTTCTGGAAGAAGAGTGGACGTAGGCGGGTTGGCCGAACCACTTAAAAATCTCTCTTGCATTTACTTACTGTTTTTATCTCTCGCTAACCTCTCGATTGCACTACATATAAACACACTTCTCGAACTAACTCAAACTCGTGCTAACTAAAAGGGGATAACATTTCCGCTGCGCATAAAACTTTGTCTTCACCTCGTGAGGTATCGAACCTAAACATCCTAAGTTCAATACACACGAGAGGTTGAAAAGATTTGCAAAATCTTATACAAGTCTTTTCCCCCCCCCCTCTAGACTTGTACCCCATCCCCTTGGGACCAACAATTGGTATCAGAGCAAGTTCTCTGATCGATATAAACCTTTGTTTATATTGCCTAGAGATCCTTCTTTGAAAAGTCTTTTGAAAATATTTTCAAAGCACGAGATAAAATTTTAAAATGGACAGCATGTTGTCGAGACATCTTCTCTTTGATCTTAGCAGGTTCGATGACTGGAAAACACGCATGCTTGCGTATCTATCAGCCCTCCATGATGAGATGGCCGAAGTTATAACATCTGGACCAGTCAAGATCATGATGGTAAACACGACTGCTGAGCAAACCAGAGAAACACCGAAGTATGTCCCCAAACCTAGGGAAGAATGGACAAGTGATGATAGGAAGAGAAACAACTTGGACAACATTGCCAAGGATATTCTCTTCAGAGCTATAGACGAAACCATCTTTCCAAAAGTAAGAAAATGCAAAACGGCGAAAGAGGTATGGGATACTTTGATGTTGATTGGTGAAGGTGACGAACAGGAGAAGGAGAACAAGCTCACCGTGGCCATGAAGAAGTTCGAGGACTTCAAGATGAAGCCAGGGGAGAGCATCGACAGCATGGAATCTCGTTTCATGAAGCTATCAATAGAGATCAGTGATCTCGAGAAGGAGATTCCACAAAAGGAGCTAAACCTGAAGGTCTTACGAGGCCTTACCAAGGAGTGGGAAATGAAGGTGATCACAATGCGTGATCACAGGGATTTGAAGAACACCACAACCGACCAACTATTCAGAGATCTCAAAGCCTTCGAATTTGAGATGTTTCCGAGAGATGAGGACGTGGTGGACAGACGGAATGTGGCACTGGTTGCGGACCAACCAACCACCTCCTCAAGGTCAGATCCTAATCCCACTGATTTTTTATCTGATGAACAGTTTGCTTTCTTCATAAGAAAATTCAGGAAATTTATGAAGAAGACACCGGAAAGCAATACAAGTTCACCTTCCTCCTCAAGAAGGAAAAATGAAAAATACACATCCAAAGGAATGGAGGAAGAAGATCAAGGTCTATGCTACAACTGTAGGAGACCGGGGCACTTCAAGGCTGACTGTCCTTACCCTAAGGTAAGCAAGTATCAAGGCCTAGAATGTAGGAACTCCAGGAGAAAGGAGGAACCTAAAGAGAAGCCAGCACAAAGTGGCTTCAAGGGAGATACAAAGAAACATCTGCGCAGAAAGGCGCTTGTTGCTGAGGAACTCGAGAGAACAATCGAGGAGTCCGAGACGTCGAGCTCCAGTGAAAGCAGCAGCAGCTCAGAGGATGAGAGGGGGCTCATCTGCTTATACACCGAGGAAGAAGAGAATCAATGCCTAATGGCCATTGACAATGAGGTAACCTCTACTTCCACATCTCGCTGCTCTACTTCTACCTCTCGTTGTTCTTCCTTCAGAAGCGATGAAGATCCCTTTGAGATGCTTGAAACATTCAAAAGGGATCTCGCAGTCGCTAATAACACTCATGCCAAAATCAGGGAAGAAAACAGCAAGCTAACTGCTGAAAGAGATATGCTTAAGAACGTCTCGAAAGAGAATTCAGAGCTAACTCTCAAAGTAAGTGAGTTAGGAGCTAAAGTAATCCAACTGACTGAAGAGTGCAAAACTCGAGAGATCACCGAAAATGATCTTAGAAAGGCTATAGCATCATACACTGATTCCTCCAAAGCTATGGAGAAAATGGTGAATGATCACAGACCTACAAGTGATAGAACCGGTCTAGGGTTCCATCGAGACCATCTCTCGAGAAATAAACAGACCAATGGTTTGGGAACTTCAAGAAATGGAGGATCTCAACCCAAACCAAATAAAGGTCATAAAGGACCAACAGAAAAGACCAGAGTAGCTATTCATAAACCGTCCCTATACACCAGCAATGGAAAGTATAGGAAAGCTACGAAGAATGGCCGGGTAAACAATATCGAGAGATCACCTCGCTATCTCTCGCAAGGCCATTCCAAGTACAAAAAGAGCTACATTCCATATAATGCGCCTCAAGGCAAATATGGAAGGTCTGAGATCCACATAGTTAGGAACTCACGGATGGAGAAAGGCAGACTCTATCCATCTAGTGAGGATTGGTCATCGAATCACAATGTCTGGAAGAAACCTCACTTTCAGCTATTTCACATGACCAAACAG
Source organism: Ipomoea triloba (assembly GCF_003576645.1). Taxonomy (NCBI): domain Eukaryota; kingdom Viridiplantae; phylum Streptophyta; class Magnoliopsida; order Solanales; family Convolvulaceae; genus Ipomoea; species Ipomoea triloba. The sequence goes on along the minus strand of NC_044923.1, from coordinate 7,917,876 downwards.
CGTATGAAAGGCATGGTGCTTAAGCCGGTCGAAAAGTTTCTACCTAAGTTGATTTATGCACCAAAGAGGCCTAAAACTTTTGCTAGTATTCCTTATGATTATCAAACGTACAATGGCTACATTGCGCCTAGGCCTGGAATAATGGGCACAAGGTATAAATGGATGCCTAAACTCACTAACCCACCAGGACCCAAAGTTTGGGTACCTAAACTTGCTTAATTGCCTTGCAGGACACCAGGGACATGTGGTTCATTGACAGTGGATGTTCGAGACATATGACGGGAAATCTAACACTGCTAGAGAACATCCAACCTATCGAAGGTCCCTTGGTGACATTTGGCGACAACGAGAAGAAGGGACGCACAAAAGCTGTTGGTGAAATTCAAAAGAATGAGCTGGTTATTAAGGGAGTATCCTACGTTGAAGGGCTCAAGTTCAATCTCCTTAGTACAAGCCAGTTCTGTGACAAAGGCTACAAGGTTGTCTTCACCAAAAGCAAATGTCAGATTATGAACGAGGAATCTCTCGAAGTCGTCTTGGAAGCAGCAAGGAAAGGAAACATGTACATAATGGATTGGAGGTCTGCAAAACCATCCCTATGTATGCTAGCAAG
>NC_044923.1:7890679-7915165 GCF_003576645.1 Ipomoea triloba | reverse complement strand
TTAACGATAGATTCCTATTAGGCTGACCCTTCTTGTATTTAGTGCCATGAACTGTTTCGCATGTGAGGGGCGGTTTCATCAACTTTATGGCAGCTTTGGAGTTACACAAAAGATATGTTCCAAGTTATATCTTTTCGATGAATCAAACTTGTTTCTCTCGCAATCTGTGTTCGAAAGGTAGTTCGAGAGGTCACCCGATCAGTTTGTCTATATACGTTATGTCTCGAAGAAGGGTAGTTCGAGAGGTCACTTCGAAAGATAACAAACTGATATCTCTGAACGGAGGAATAAGGAGGGTTAGGGATCAATCACTCAGGGGGAAGATCCTTAACCAGATCAAGACGGAGGAATAAGGAGGTTTAGGGATCAATCACTCAGGGGGAAGATCCTTAAACTCATGTGGAAGACATTTCACCTTCGAGAGGTGAATCCGATAAGTTCAACGAATACATGAAGGAAACGGCTAACTTTGGATATTAATGCTAGCCACGTGGTCATCGGTTACTGGCGGTTTTCCGCACTTAAGGGAGTTATCTTGATTAGTGGGAGCATGATCATATAGTTACTTTTCTTTATTACCCCACTATCCTGAACCTAAAACCGCTCTGTTAATTTACCAAAAATACCCTTATTTTTCATATACGCTGACCGTTACTAGGGGTATTTCTGACCTTTTACTTCCTTAAAGAAAATCGGTATCCTTCCTTGGGTCAAGCTCTCAACCCTACCCATATATCCAACCCGAATCCACACGATATAGAAGCCAAATCCTTCTTCTTTACCCGGATTCAAGCTAAAACCGTTTACCCAAAATCCCCAAATACTAAACGCAGTACACATTCCCTCCAAAACATCTAACCTTCATCAATGGCGTCCGAATCCTCTACATCAACCTCATCTTCCGACGCATATCAGAGGGAGTTGCTACACATTCGCTCTCAGATCAAACAAGTCAAGGCGGGGAGTATCCTTGACAGAAATGGCTTCATCACCAACTCCCCTAATCCAAAAATGGCGGAAAAAGTCCTGAAGAAGTTTGAGAAAGCAGGACTGATGAAATACATGACGCACGACTACGGGACCGTTCACCCCCTCGACTTCACAGAATGGTTCGCAAATGCCAAGGTCACGAAGGGTAAAATCGAAAGCCGCTTTAATGATTTTCCCATCACAACATCTGTAGGTGACCTCAGAGCGGCATTTGATTTCACGTCATCGGAGGAAGCAGTCAAGCATCTATCGGATTACGACTTGGACAAGCAAGCTTTCTGGGAGAAAATCCGACTAGCGACTGCACCACCCAGAGCATCCTCTGCCCTCCGCAAGTACCACCTAAAGGAGAGGTTTGCTCTCGCTGCCGACCTAATCATGAAGTTTGTGCTCGGCAAGGTGTCCGGAACTGACGAGGTTAGTCTAGACCTCCTCAAAATCCTCCATGCCATTTGGAACAACAACAAGCTGGACTGGGCACATATTATCTTCAACTTCCTTCAACAGCAAGTGATGCGCTCAGTCTCCAACGCCAACCTGTCGATCAGTAAAAAGGTTGGTTTCGGCTTTGTTGTGCAATTTCTCTTAAGCTTGAAGGGCTTCGAACTGAGGGAGGGAAAAGAGATTCATCGAAATACCTATATGGGTAGGACGAAATCTCTAGTCCCCAAAACTAAAGGTGTTAAGGCTGCACCTTCTCCCTCACAGCCAAAAGGAAGGGGCAAAAGGAAAGCCCAAACCAAGGGAAAGAATTCTGATGATGAACCTCTCGATGTACTGATACAAAGGGTTCATCTGCCAAAGAGGGCTAGGAAAACCAAAACTACTGTTGTCACCCAGATCCGAGAGGTAACACCCTCTGTTGTTCAAGTACCATTTGAGGACAGGGCACAAGCCCAGGGGGAACCTCAGGCTACACTGGCCACTGAGGTTGAGAGAGTATCCCCTACCAGGTCCCTGTCAGCAGCCTTCTCTGTCGGTCTGTACGCTGGTGATGATGCTGAAGGAGATGTTAACTCTGTTGGTTTATCTCGAGAGATGGCTCGAGAGGTTGAAGGTACTGGGATCAGTGATCCAGTACAAGGGGGTGCAGAAGAACCACGTGAGATGGTTCGAGAGACAGACTACACAGTCAGGGTGGGAGATGATCTCTTGGAGCATAGTCGAGAGATCACAGCTCAGATAGACGAAGCAATCTCTGCTACTGAAATCATCTCTAATGGGCGGGATGACTTATATGAAGAAGTTTCCACTCAGTTGACAGTGGAAGCACCCACTCTTGATGACTTCTCCAGGGTGATCAGGTGGATCAACTGGAGAACCAGTTCTTTCACTCAATTGATGAGTCAAGCAGCTGAAATGGAGGCAGAAGAGCAGTTTGCACTCCAGTGGTTGGGCATCTCCGAGATCCCAGCTCAACAACTGATGGATCTTGCCCACGAAACACGAGTAATGAAGCTGAACAGTGGAAGAACTGATAAGGGCAAAGGAATAGCTGAAGAAACCGAGGTTGAGCCTGAGGAGGATCCAGAACTTGATGCACAATTTCGAGAAGATATCAGGCTCGCCACTGCCATCTCCTTGGGACAGAACGTTGAGTTCACGAGAGGTCCAGGAGAGACCTCTGGGGTTGCTCACGATGATATCGCAACAGCCGCAATCCCACTGTCCCAAGTCAGCAACTCTGCTCTGGACGAACAGGTAGAAGCTTCGAGAGGTGAATCCAAGACCTCTGAAGCACTTCAAGTGGCACCCAACACCGTTCTACTTTTGCCACCACCCGCGTCCACACCCTCGAACACTACAGATGAAGCACAGATAATTCGAGAGGGTGAAGTTCCGTTGCTCACACTGCCAGATTTTACTACTGCTCCTGAAATAATCATCATCCCAGACTCATCGGAGCAGACCGAAGAGCAACACAATGAGCAACTTGAGCAGAATGCCCCAAGTCCTGCTGGTTCGAGGAGTACTGATGATAACATCGAAGGTGGAAACCAGGAAGCACCTGTCGACACTACGTCTCCAACCTCACCAGCAGATGACACAGTTCCCAGCACTGGTTCGAGAGGTGATGCTGAGGGGGAACCACTATTGGATGAAAACAGGGAAGCGTCCAATACCGAAGAACACTCTCTGGCTGACCCTATCTCCACAGTTGCTGAAGCTGAGGCTCCAGGTTCGAGAGGTGAGAAGCAAGAAGTGATCCATCCCTCAGGTGGAAACCGGGAAGCACCTGACATGGAGCTACCTTCGAGCTCTGAACCTTGTGTCCCTGTGGATCCTCAGACGTTAAATCGAGAGGTGGACTCGCAATTGCAAGTCATGGGTGGAAATCCGGAAGCACCCAAGTCCCCTCCGACGAAAGGTACATCTCGATCCTCATCTCCTACTTCTGACTATGATCAACAGGCCGAAGAAATCTTCATTGGCGAAATGCGTCAATTCATGGCTGATCAATCTCAGAAGATGGCTCAGCTCGAAAGAATACTCGCTGTGGTCCGCAATGCTGCAATGCCTGCTGCTGGCACAAGTGAATCCCAAGGCCGTCATGCCGAACTTCTCGAACAGGCGATATGGGCTGAGGATGCAGCACGGAAAGCCACTGATGAAGCCGCTGTCGCTCGAGCAGAGGCTGCAAGTGCGAGGGCTGAATTAGCCGAGATGCGAGCAGAGCTTCGAGCCTTCCAATGTTCCAGTGAACTTCGACAGGATGTGATGAAGGCCATACTCGATGACCTGTCGAACCAAGTGCCTGCCCAACTTCAAGCAATCTTCGAAGGTATGTCCATCCTCCTCTCCCGTGCTGATGATGCCAACAAGGGGGAAAAGAAAGAGAAAAAGAAGAAAGAGAAAAAGAAGGGGGAAACAACGGGCAAGAAAAGGGCAGCAAGTGAACCAGCTGGACCACCTCCAAAAATACCAAGAATCATGAGCAAAGCAGTGGAGGATGCTAAACAGGCAGAAAACCTAAGGGTCCAGCGTACACTGGAAATGGAGAGAAGGAGAGAAGAGGACAGAGAAAGAAGAAGAAAAAGACAAGAACGACAGTCAGAAGAAGAAAGGAAGATAGATCTTCTCATGACAAACTTTAAGTTTGGGAACAGAGAAGACACTGAACAAATTCTGACTCTGGAGATATTCAAGCTTCTGAAAATCACTGGGATATCTACACACAGCAATATGTCTCCAGAAGAATGCATTGCTTGGTGGAAAGATGGAGTAATTGATGGTGAGTTCGTGGGGGAAGCCTACAGGAACTACAGGCATCTAGATGTCACAGATGAATACTTAAGCCTGGTAAATCCGAAAGACCCCATCAAGACACGAGAAGCCATTAACAAGAAAAGGAAAGCCAACAAGAAGTAAGCTCTCATGGTCCAAACTCCATCTCATTTCAATGTATTGATATCTATGTTGTTCTTGGTCTTATTTCTTTCAATCCTGTCTACTAAACTCTACTTTGTAAACATTCCCTTCTTATAATCATATATATCTTTTGCTGGGGGTGTTGCGTGAGTTATATTATTCATAGTTTAGTAGAGTATGTTGTCAAACTTACCATATGCGCTGAAAAAGAAAATCCTTGTTAAATCTTTCTATCAAATCAGCCATATAGAGTAAGTATAAGTGTTGGCATCATCAAAAAGGGGGAAATTGTTAGGAACATCATGTAATAGGTTTTGATTATACCAACTGTTAAGTAGAAATCCCCGAGTCTCGACGCATAGGCAAAACACTGTAAGTTCGACAAGTAAACCAAGAGCGAAAATACAACCGAGTAACTTTGAGCTCAACTCGGAAAATATTTAAGCTTGAGGTAAATTTGTTTGAACATCTTAGAAGTCTCGTGTATTGTAATCATATAGACAGATCAGAAGAAGGCATGGGACAACACTGGAGGAATAAGGGTCTGCGAGACATCAACTAAGTCTCGAGACATAAGCAGAGTTCGAGAGGGAGGACCTCTCGATACAGTTATCCAGTTCGAGACATAAACAGAGTTCGAGAGATAGACCTCTCGATATTTGAGTTCGAGACATCAAGCGATCAAGATATCAACCTTGGTCTCGATACACTAACAATTCTCCAACAAAGCTGAATGACGGTCATACTTAAAGTTTGGAGAAGAAGAATATCATGGAGATGGAATAATGAAGAGGTGCCGAACGTGAAGATTTCAAAATGGGCGGAAATGGATGACACGTCAGATTTCCACCACAAACGGTCAAAAGGTGCACCAAAGCTGAAGTGGTCTGATTCCCTACAATCAAGGAATAATGGGAATATAAAAAGAGTAACTTTTACCAAAAGACAAAATTGGAGCATGGACTCAAGAAAAGTGAACTATGGAATATTCACTACAATACAAAGAGGTTCAAGTTACAAGATCACCTCGCCATGAAATATGCTGAAAATACGCAAGACCCATGATCAGCATGGGAGACAAATTTCAAACGGAATAATTTTCCCTCCAACGGAATTATTCCTCTACTCTCATATATAAGGACGTAAAGACACAGAAGAAAGGTAGAAGAAGGGGGAAAAAGAGAGAAAAAAGGAGTTAAAAAGAAAAGAGGTTCAAAATTCTTAAGAAGTGTCTGTCTAAAACGTTCAAGTGCAAGTGCTCAACTTGGAATATCATCCTGATATTCAAAACAGCGAGAAAACACATCTTAGTGTTTCAAGAAGAGTTACAAAGCTTAAACTGTTATACATCCAGAAGGTGACCGAAGCTGCTCTACATCGAAGTTGATTCAACGATAGCTTGTGGTCAGATTGGAGCTGTTACATTCAACTGTGACAACCAAAAACACCTTGCTTTGGATTAAGCAAGAGAGGTGGAGTAACCTGGCAGCTGTCCGAGTGAAAGAAACCTGAGGCTTGACGCGGGCTTGGTGATCAAAGGTCAAGTGCTCGAGAGGTGGAGTAGCTGGAAGCGGGGAGAAAGACCTTGGAGAGGTAGAGTAACCTGGGAGCTGTCTTGTGAAGATCCTGAGGCTTGACGCGGGCTTGGTGATCAAAGGTCAAGTGCTCGAGAGGTGGAGTAACAAGAAGCGGGGCGAAAAACCTGAGGCTTGAGGCGGGCTTCGTGATCAAAGCTCAAGCGCTCGATATTGTACTAAAAAGGGAAGTTTTTAGTGCAATCCTTCCAGGGAGTTTCTGGAAGAAGAGTGGACGTAGGCGGGTTGGCCGAACCACTTAAAAATCTCTCTTGCATTTACTTACTGTTTTTATCTCTCGCTAACCTCTCGATTGCACTGCATATAAACGCACTTCTCGAACTAACTCAAACTCGTGCTAACTAAAAGGAGATAACATTTCCGCTGCGCATAAAACTTTGTCTTCACCTCGTGAGGTATCGAACCTAAACATCCTAAGTTCAATACACACGAGAGGTTGAAAAGATTTGCAAAATCTTATACAAGTCTATTCACCCCCCCCCCTCTAGACTTGTACCCCATCCCCTTGGGACCAACAGGTAGTAATGAGGGTCGAAAAGGCGCGTCAAATTTAAGTTTTTTTTTTAATAGTAACCAAGGGCATTTAGGGAAAAAAAGTTATTTTAATAAACTTTAAGGATCCTCAAGCCTTATTCTTCTCTAAACTTACATTTCCCACTTGGGCAGTAATGAGGGGCCAAAAAGGCTCCTCAAACTTAAGTTTTTTTTTAATAGTAACCAAGGGCGTTTTGGGGAAAAATTTTATTTTTATAAACTTTATGGATCCTCAAGGCTCATTCGTTTCTAAACTTTCTTTGCCTACTTGGGCAGTAATGAGGGTCGAAAAGGCTCACCAAACTTAAGTTTTTTTTTTTAATAGTAACCAGAGGTGTTTTGGAGAAAATTTTTTATTTTTATAAACTTTAAGGATCCTCAAGGCTCATTCATTTCTAAACTTTCTTTGTCCACTTGGCAGTAATGAGGGGCCGAAAAGGCTCTTAAAACGTAAGTTTTTTTTAACAGTAACCAAGGGCGTTTTAGAAAAAAATTTTATTTTTATAAACTTTAAGGATCCTCAATGCTCATTCATTTCTAAACTTTCTTTGCCCACGTGGCAGTAATGAGGGGCCGAAAAGAATATTCACACCTAATTTTTTTTTAACAGTAACCAAGTGCGTTTTGGGGAATATTTTTATTTTTATAAACTTTAAGGATTCTCAAGGCTCATTCTTTTTAAACTTTCTTTGCCAACTTGGCAGTAATGATGGCCGAAAAGTCTCCTCAAACTTAAGTTGTTTTTTAATAGTTCCCAAGGGCGTTTTTGGAAAATTTTTATTTTTATAAACTTTATGGATCCTCTATGCTCTTTCTTCTCTAAACTTTCATTGGCCAATTGGGCAGTAATGAGGGTCGAAAAGGCTCGTCAAATTTAATTTTTTTTAATAGTAACAAAGGACATTTTGGAAAAAAATTTTATTTTAATAAACTTTAAGGATCTTCAAGCCTCATTCTTTTCTAAACTTACATTTCCAACTTGGGCAGTAATAAGGGACCAAAAAGGCTCCTCAAACTTAAGTTTTTTTTTTAATAGTAACCAAGTGCATTTTGGGGAAAAATTTTATTTTTATAAACTTTATGGATCCTCAAGCCTCATTCTTTTCTAAACTTTCTTTGCCTACTTGGTAGTAATGAGGGACCGAAAAGGCTCCTCAAACTTAAGTTTTTTTTTAACAGCAACCATGGGCGTTTTGGAGAAAGTTTTTAATTTTATAAACTTTAAGGATCTTCAAGGCTCATTCATTTCTAAACTTTTTTTGCCCACTTGGCAGTAATGAGGGGCCGAAAAGGCTATTCAAACTTAAGTTTTTTTTTTATCAGTAACCAAGGGCATTTTGAAGAAATTTTTTATTTTTATAAACTTTAAGGATCCTCAAGGCTCATTCTTTTTAAACTTTCTTTGCCCACTTGGCAGTAATGATGGGCCGAAAAGTCTCCCCAAATTTAAGTTATTTTTTAATAGTACCCAAGGGTGTTTTGAGGAAATTTTTATTTTTATAAACTTTAAGGATCCTCTAGGCTCCTTCTTTTCTAAACTTTCATTGGCCAATTGGGTAGTAATGAGGGTCGAAAAGGCACGTCAAATTTAAGTTTTTTTTTAATAGTAACCAAGTGAATTTTGGGAAAAAGTTTTATTTTAACAAAGTTTAAGGATACTCAACCCTCATTCTTCTCTAAACTTACATTTCCCACTTGGGCAGTAATGAGGGGCCAAAAAGGCTCCTCAAACTTAAGTTTTTTTTTAATAGTTCTCAAGGGCGTTTTGGGAAAATTTTTATTTTATAAACTTTAAGGATCCTCTATGCTCTTTCTTCTCTAAACTTTCATTGGCCAATTGGGCAGTAATGAGGGTCGAAAAGACTCGTCAAATTTAATTTTTTTTTAATAGTAACAAAGGGCGTTTTGGGAAAAATTTTTATTTTAATAAACTTTAAGGCTCCTCAAGGCTCATTCTTCTCTAAACTTACATTTCCCACTTGGGCAGTGATGAGGCGATAAAAGGCTCCTCAAACTTAAGTTCCTTTTTTTAATAGTAACCAATTGCGTTTTGGGGAAAATTTTTATTTTTATAAACTTTAAGGATTCTCTAGGCTCATTCATTTCTAAACTTTCTTTGCCCACTTAGCAGTAATGAGGAGCGGAAAAGTGTCCTCAAACTTAAGTTTTTTTTTTAATAGCACCCAATGGCGTTTTGGGGAAAAATTTTTATTTTTATAAACTTTAAGGATCCTCTAGGTTCCTCTTCTCTAAACTTTCATTGGCCAATTGGGTAGTAATGAGGGTCGAAAAGGCGCGTCAAATTTAAGTTTTTTTTTTAATAGTAACCAAGGGCATTTTGGGAAAAAAATTTATTTTAATAAACTTTAAGGATCCTCAAGCCTTATTCTTCTCTAAACTTACATTTCCCACTTGGGCAGTAATGAGGGGCCAAAAAGGCTTCTCAAACTTAAGTTTTTTTTTAATAGTAACCAAGGGCGTTTTGGGGAAAAATTTTATTTTTATAAACTTTATGGATTCTCAAGGCTCATTCGTTTCTAAACTTTCTTTGCCTACTTGGGCAGTAATGAGGGTCGAAAAAGCTCACCAAACTTAAGTTTTTTTTTTTAATAGTAACCAAAGGTGTTTTGGAGAAAATTTTTTATTTTTATAAACTTTAAGGATCCTCAAGGCTCATTCATTTCTAAACTTTCTTTGCCCACTTGGCAGTAATGAGGGGCCGAAAAGGCTCTTCAAACGTAAGTTTTTTTTTTAACAGTAACCAAGGGCGTTTTAGAAAAAAATTTTATTTTTATAAACTTTAAGGATCCTCAATGCTAATTCATTTCTAAACTTTCTTTGCTCACATGGCAGTAATGAGGGGCCGAAAAGAATATTCACACTTAATTTTTTTTTTAACAGTAACCAAGTGCGTTTTGGGGAATATTTTTATTTTTATAAACTTTAAGGATTCTCAAGGCTCATTCTTTTTAAACTTTCTTTGCCAACTTGGCAGTAATGATGGCCGAAAAGTCTCCTTAAACTTAAGTTTTTTTTAATAGTAACCAAGGGCATTTTGGGGAAAATTTTTATTTTTACAAACTTTATGAATCCTCAAGGCTCATTCTATTCTAATCTTTCTTCGCTCATTTGGCAGTAATGATGTGCCGAAAAGATTCCTCAAACTTATGTTTTTTTTTAATAGTAACCAAGGGCGTTTTGGGGAAAATTTTTATTTTTATAAACTTTAAGGATCCTCAAGGCTCATTCATTTCTAAACTTTCTTTGCCTACTTGGCAGTAATGTGGGGCCGAAAAGGCTCCTCAAACTTAAGTTTTTTTTTTACAGTAACGATGGGCGTTTTCGGGAAAAATTTTTATTTTTATAAATTTTAAGGATCCTCAAGCCTCATTCTTTTCTAAACTTTCTTTGCCCATTTGGCAGTAATGAGGGGGCGAAAATCCTCATTCTTTTCTAAACTTTCTTTGCCCATTTGGTAGTAATGATGGGCAGAATAGTCTCCTCAAACTTAAGTTATTTTTTAAAAGTAACCAAGGGCGTCTTGGGCAAAATTTTTATTTTTATAAACTTTAACAATCCTCTAGGCTCCTTCTTCTCTAAACTTTCATTGGCCAATTAAGCAGTAATGAGGGTCGAAAAGGCTCGTCAAATTTAAGTTTTTTTTTAATAGTAACCAAGGACATTTTGGGAAAAAAATTTTATTTTAATAAACTTTAAGGCTCCTCAAGCCTCATTCTTCTCTAAACTTACATTTCTAATTTGGGCAGTAATGAGGGGCCAAAAAGGCTCCTCAAACATAAGTTTTTTCTTAATAGTAACCAAGTGCGTTTTGGGGAAAAATTTTATTTTTATAAAAACATAACGGATCCTCAAGGCTCATTCTTTTCTAAACTTTCTTTGCCTACTTGGCAGTAATGAGGGGCTGTGAAGACTCCTCAAACTTAAGTTTTTTTTTTAACAGTAACCACTAGCGTTTTGGGGATAATTTTTATTTTTATAAACTTTAAGGATCTTCAAGGCTCATTCATTTCAAAACTTTTTTTGCCCACTTGGCAGTAATGAGGGGCCGAAAAGGCTCTTCAAACTTAAGTTTTTTTTTTAACAGTAACCAAGGGCATTTTGGGGAAAATTTTTATTTTTATAAACTTTAAGGATCTTCAAGGCTCATTCATTTCAAAACTTTTTTTGCCCACTTGGCAGTAATGAGGGGCCGAAAAGGCTCTTCAAACTTAAGTTTTTTTTTTAACAGTAACCAAGGGCATTTTGGGGAAAATTTTTATTTTTATAAACTTTAAGGATCCTCAAGGCTCATTCTTTTTAAACTTTATTTGCCAACTTGGCAGTAATGATGGGCCGAAAAGTCTCTTCAAATTTAAGTTATTTTTTAATAGTACTCAAGGGCGTTTTGGGAAAAATTTTTATTTTTATAAACTTTAAGGATCCTCTAGGCTCCTTCTTGTCTAAACTTTCATTGGCCAATTGGACAGTAATGAGGGTCGAAAAGGCACGTGAAATTTAAGTTTTTTTTTTAATAGTAACCAAGGGCATTTTGGGAAAAAATTTTATTTTAATAAACTTTAAGGATCCTCATGCCTTATTCTTCTCTAAACTTACATTTCCCACTTGGGCAGTAATGGGGGGCCAAAAAGGCTCCTCAAACTTAAGTTTTTTTTAATAGTAACCAAGGGCGTTTTAGGAAAAAATTTTATTTTTATAAACTTTATGGATCCTCAAGGCTCATTCTTTTCTAAACTTTCTTTGCCTACTTGGACAGTAATGAGGGTCGAAAAGGCTCACCAAACTTAATTTTATTTTTTAATAGTAACCAAACGTGTTTTGGAGAAAATTTTTTATTTTTATAAACTTTAAGGATCCTCAAGGCTCATTCATTTCTAAACTTTCTTTGCTCACTTGGCAGTAATGAGGGCCGAAAAGGCTCTTCAAACGTAAGTTTTTTTTAACAGTAACCAAGGGCGTTTTAGAAAAAAATTTTATTTTTATAAAATTTAAGGATCCTCACTGCTCATTCATTTCTAAACTTTCTTTGCCCACATGGCAGTAATGAGGGGCCGAAAAGACTATTCAAACTTAAGTTTTTTTTTAACAGTAACCAAGGGCGTTTTGGGGAAAATTTTTATTTTTATAAACTTTAAGGATCCTCAAGGCTCATTCTTTTTAAACTTTCTTTGCCCACTTGGCAGTAATGATGGGTCGAAAAGTCTCCTCAAACATAAGTTATTTTTTAACAGTAACCAAGGGCGTTTTGAGTAAATTTTTATTTTTATAAACTTTAAGCATCCTCAAGGCTCATTCTTTTTAAACTTTTTTTGCCCACTTGGCAGTAATGTGGTCCGAAAAGTCTCCTCAAACATAAGTTATTTTTAATATTACCCAATGGCGTTTTGGGGAAAATTTTTAATTTTATATAACTTTAAGGATCCTCTAGGTTCCTTCTTCTCTAAACTTTCATTAGCCAATTGGACAGTAATGAGGATTGAAAAGGCTCGTCAAATTTAAGTTTTTTTTTAAATAGTAACCAAGGACATTTTGGGAAAAAATTTTATTCTAATAAACTTTTAGGTTCCTCAAACATCATTCTTCTCTAAACTTACATTTCAAACTTGGGCAGTAATGCGGACCAAAAAGGCTCCTCAAACTTAAGTTTTTTTTTTAATAGTAACCAACTGCGTTTTGGGGAAAAATTTTATTTTTATAAACTTTATGGATCACCAAGGCTCATTCTTTTCTAAACTTTCTTTGCCTACTTGGGCAGTAATGAGGGTCCGAAAAGACTCCTCAAACTTAAGTTTTTTTTAATAGTAACCAAGAGTGTTTTGGGAAATTTTTTTTATTTTTATAACCTTTAAGGATCCTCAAGGCTCATTCATTTCTAAATTTTCTTTGCCCACTTGGCAGTAATGAGGGGCAGAAAAGGCTCCTCAAACTTAAGTTTTTTTTAATAGTAACCAAGAGTGTTTTGGGAAATTTTTTTTATTTTTATAACCTTTAAGGATCCTCAAGGCTCATTCATTTCTAAATTTTCTTTGCCCACTTGGCAGTAATGAGGGGCAGAAAAGTCTCCTCAAACATAATTTTTTTTTTAATAGTACCCAAGGGCGTTTTCGGAAATTTTTTATTTTTATAAACTTTAAGGATCCTCTATGCTCTTTCTTCTCTAAACTTTCATTGGCCAATTGGGCAGTAATGAGGGTCGAAAAGGCTCGTCAAATTTTTATTTTTTTTTAATAGTAACCAAGGGCGTTTTGGGAAAAATTTTTATTTTAATAAACTTTAAGGATCCTCAATGCTCATTCTTCTCTAAACTTACATTTCCCACTTGGGAAGTAATGAGGCGATAAAAGGCTCCTCAAACTTAAGTTCCTTTTTTTAATAGTAACCAAGGGCGTTTTGGGTAAATTTTATTTTTACAAACTTTATGGATCCTCAAGCCTCATTCTTTTGTAAACTTTCTTTGCCTACTTGGGCAGTAATGAGGGGCCGAAAAGGCTCTTCAAACTTAAGTTTTTTTTAACATTAACCAATGGTGTTTTGGGGAAAATTTTTATTTTTATAAATTTAAGGATCCTCAAGGCTCATTATTTTTTAATAGTACCCAAGGGCGTTTTGGAGAAAATTTTTATTTTTACAAACTTTAACGATCCTCTAGGCTCCTTCTTCTCTAAACTTTCATTAGCCAATTGGACAGTAATGAGGATTGAAAAGGCTCGTCAAATTTAAGTTTTTTTTTAAATACTAACCAAGGGTGTTTTGGACAAAATTTTTTATTTTTATAAACATTAAGGATCCTCAAGGCTCATTCATTTCTAAACTTTCTTAGCCCACTTGGTAGTAATGAGGGGCCGTAAAGGCTCTTCAAACTTAAGTTTTTTTTTAATAGTACCCAATGGCGTTTTGGGAAAATTTTAATTTTTATAAACTTTAAGGATCCTCTATGCTCTTTCTTCTCTAAACTTTCATTGGCCAATTGGGCAGTAATGAGGGTCGAAAAGGCTCGTCAAATTTAATTTTTTTTTAATAGTAACAAAGGGCGTTTTGGAAAAAAATTTTATTTTAATAAACTTTAAGGATCCTCAAGACTCATTCTTCTCTAAACTTACATTTCTAACTTGGGCAGTAATGAGGCGATAAAAGGCTCCTCAAACTTAAGTTCCTTTTTTTAATAGTAACCAAGGGCGTTTTGAGGAAAATTTTTATTTTTATAAATTTTAAGGATCCTAAGTCTCATTCATTTTTAAACTTTCTTTGCCCACTTGGCAGTAATGAGGGGCCGAAAAGGCTCATCAAACTTATGTTTTTTTTAACAGTAACCAAGGGCGTTTTGGGAAAAACTTTTTATTTTTATAAACTTTATGGATTCTCAACGCTCATTCATTTCTAAACTTTCTTTGCCTACTTAGCAGTAATGAGGGGCGGAAAAGGGTCCTCAAACTTAAGTTTTTTTTTAATAGTATCCATGGGCGTTTTGGGGAAAATTTTTAATTTTATAAACTTTAACGATCCTCTAGGCTCCTTCGTCAAATTTAAGTTTTTTTTGAATAGTAACCAAGGACGTTTTGGGAAAATTTTTTATTTTAATAAACTTTAAGGTTCCTCAAGCCTCATTCTTCACTAAACTTACATTTCAAACTTGGGCAGTAATGAGGCCAAAAAGGCTCCTCAAACTTAAGTTTTTTTTTTAATAGTAACCAAGTGCGTTTTGGGGAAAAATTTTATTTTTATAAACTTTATGGATCATCAAGGCTCATTCTTTTCTAAACTTTCTTTGCCTACTTGGGCAGTAATGAGGGGCCGAAAAGACTCCTCAAACTTAAGTTTTTTTTAATAGTAACCAAGAGTGTTTTGGGAAATTTTTTTTATTTTTATAACCTTTAAGGATCCTCAAGGCTCATTCATTTCTAAATTTTCTTTGCCCACTTGGCAGTAATGAGGGGCCGAAAAGGCTCCTCAAACTTAAAGTTTTTTTTAATAGTATATAATGGCGTTTTGGGGAAAAAAATTTAATTTTATAAATTTTAAGGATCCTCAAGTCTCATTCAATTCTAAACTTTCTTAGCCCACTTGGCAGTAATGAGGGGCCGAAAAGACTCCTCAAACTTAAGTTTTTTTTAAATAATACCCAAGGGCGTTTTGGCAAAATTTTTATTTTTATAAACTTTAAGGATCCTCTATGCTCTTTCTTCATTAAACTTTCATTGGCCAATTGGGCAGTAATGAGGGTCGAAAAGGCTCGTCAAATTTAATTTTTTTTTAATAGTAACCAAGGGCGTTTTGGGAAAAAATTTTATTTTAATAAACTTTAAGGATCCTCAAGGCTCATTCTTCTCTAAACTTACATTTTCCACTTGGGAAGTAATGAGGCGATAAAAGGCTCCTCAAACTTAAGTTCCTTTTTTTAATAGTAACCAAGGGAGTTTTGGGTAAATTTTATTTTTATAAACTTTATGGATTCTGAAGCCTCATTCTTTTGTAAACTTTCTTTGCCTACTTGGGCAATAATGAGGGCCGAAAATGCTCCTCAAACTTAGTTTTTTTTTAATAGTAAGCAAGGGCGTTTTGGGGAAAGTTTTTATTTTTATAAACTTTAAGGATCCTCAAGGCTCATTCATTTCTAAATTTTCTTTGCCCACTTGGCAGTAATGAGGGCCGAAAAGACTCATCAAACTTAAGTTTTTTTTAACAGTAACCAAGGGTATTTTGGGGAAACTTTTTATTTTTATAAACTTTAAGGATTCTCAAGGCTCATTCATTTCAAAACTTTCTTTGCCCACTTAGCAGTAATGAGGGGTCGAAAAGGTTTCTCAAACTTAAGGTATTTTTTTTTAATAGTATCCAAGGGCGTTTTGGTTAAATTTTTTATTTAATAAACTTTAAGGATCCTCTATGCTCCTTCTTCACTAAACTTTCATTGGCCAATTGGGCAGTAATGAGGGTCTAAAAGACTCGTCAAATTTAAGTTTTTTTTTTAATAGTAACCAAGGGTGTTTTGGAGAAAATTTTTTATTTTTATAAACTTTAAGGATCCTCAAGGCTCATTCATTTCTAAACTTTCTTAGCCCACTTGGTAGTAACGAGGGGCCGAAAAGACTCTTCAAACTTAAGTTTTTTTTTAATAGTACCCAATGGCGTTTTGGGAAAATTTTTATTTTTATAAACTTTAAGGATGCTCCATGCTCTTTCTTCTCTAAACTTTCATTGGCCAATTGGGCAGTAATGAGGGTCGAAAAGGCTCGTCAAATTTATTTTTTTTTAATAGTAACAAAGGGCGTTTTGGAAAAAAGTTTTATTCTAATAAACTTTAAGGATCCTCAAGGCTCATTCTTCTCTAAACTTACATTTCCCACTTGGGCAGTAATGAGGCGATAAAAGGCTCCTCAAACTTAAGTTCCTTTTTTTAATAGTAACCAAGGGCGTTTTGGGGAAAATTTTTATTTTTATAAATTTTAAGGATTCTCAACGCTCATTCATTTCTAAACTTTCTTTGCCCACTTGGTAGTAATGAGGGGCCGAAAAGGCTCATCAAACTTAAGTTTTTTTTAACAGTAACAAAGGGTGTTTTGGGAAAAACTTTTTATTTTTATAAACTTTAAGGATTCTCAAGGCTCATTCATTTCTAAACTTTCTTTGCCCACTTAGCAGTAATGAGGGGCGGAAAAGGGTCCTCAAACTTATGTTTTTTTTTTAATAGTATCCAAGGGCGTTTTGGGGAAAATTTTTAATTTTATAAACTTTAAGGATCCTTTATGTTCCTTCTTCTCTAAAGTTTTATTGGCCAATTGGACAATAATGAGGATCGAAAAGGCTCGTCAAATTTAAGTTTTTTTTTTAATAGTAACCAAGGACATTTTGGGAAAAAATTTTATTTTAATAAACATTAAGGATCCTCAAGCCTCATTCTTCTCTAAACTTACATTTCCAACTTGGGGAGTAATGAGGGGCCAAAAAGGCTCCTCAAACTTAAGTTTTTTTTTAACAGTAACCATGGGCGTTTTGGGGAAAATTTTTATTTTTATAAACTTTAAGGATCCTCAATGCTCATTCATTTCCAAACTTTTTTTGCCCACTTGGCAGTAATGAGGGGCCGAAAAGGCTCTTCAAACTTAAGTTTTTTTTTTAACAGTAACCAAGTGCATTTTGGGGAAAATTTTTATTTTTATAAACTTTAAAGATCCTCAAGGCTCATTCTTTTTAAACTTTCTTTGCCCACTTGACAGTAATGATAGGCCGAAAAGTCTCTTCAAATTTAAGTTATTTTTTAATAGTACCCAAGGGCGTTTTGGGAAAAATTTTTATTTTTATAAACTTTAAGGATCCTCTAGGCTCCTTCTTCTCTAAACTTTCATTGGCCAATTGGGCAGTAATGAGGTCGAAAAGGCACGTCAAATTTAAGTTTTTTTTTAATAGTAACCAAGGGCATTTTGGGAAAAAAATTTATTTTAATAAACTTTAAGGATCCTCAAGCCTTATTCTTCTCTAAACTTACATTTCCCACTTGGGCAGTAATGAGGGGCCAAAAAGGCTCCTCAAACTTAAGTTTTTTTTTTAATAGTAACCAAGGGCGTTTTGGGGAAAAATTTTTATTTTTATAAACTTTATGGATCCTCAAGGCTCATTCTTTTCTAAACTTTCTTTGCCTACTTGGGCAGTAATGAGGGTCGAAAAGGCTCACCAAACTTATGTTTTTTTTTTAATAGTAACCAAAGGTGTTTTGGAGAAAATTTTTTATTTTTATAAACTTTAAGGATCCTCAAGGCTTATTCATTTCTAAACTTTCTTTGCCTACTTGGCAGTAATGAGGGGCCGAAAAGGCTCTTCAAACGTAAGTTTTTTTTTTAACAATAACCAAGGGCGTTTTTAAAAAAAAAATTTATTTTTATAAATTTAAGGATCCTCAATGCTCATTCATTTCTAAACTTTCTTTGCCCACATGGCAGTAATGAGGGGACGAAAATACTATTCAAACTTAATTTTTTTTTAACAGTAACCAAGTGCGTTTTGGGAAATATTTTTATTTTTATATACTTTAAGGATCCTCAATCCTCATTCTTCTCTAAACTTACATTTCCAACTTGGGCAGTAACGAGGGCCAAAAAGGCTCTTCAAACTTAAGTTTCTTTTTTAATAGTAACCAAGTGCGTTTTGGGGAATAATTTTATTTTTATAAACTTTATGGATCCTCAAGGCTCATCCTTTTCTAAACTTTCTTTGCCTACTTGGCAGTACTGAGGGGCCGAAAAGGCTCCTCAAACATAAGTTTTTTTTTAACAGTAACCATGGGCGTTTTGGGGAAAATTTTTATTTTTATAAATTTTAAGGATCCTCAAGGCTCATTCATTTCTAAACTTTCTTTGCCACTTGGCAGTAATGAGGTGCCAAAAAGGCTCTTCAAACTTAAGTTTTTTTTTAACTGTAAGCAAGGGCGTTTTGGGGAAAATTTTTATTTTTATAAACTTTAAGGATCTTCAAGGCTCATTCTTTCTAAACTTTCTTTGCCCACTTGGCGGTAAAGAGGGGCCGAAAAGACTCCTCAAACTTTAGTTTTTTTTTAATAGTAACCAAGGGCGTTTTGGGGAATTTTTAATCTAATAAACTTTAATGATCCTCAAGTCTCATTATTCTCTAAACTTACATTTCCCACTTGGGTAGTAATGTTGGCGAAAAAGGCTCCTCAAACTTAAGTTTTTTTTTTAATAGTAACCCAGGGCGATTTAGGGAAAATATTTATTTTTATAAACTTTAAGGACACTCTAGGCTCATTCTTATCTAAACTTTAAGGATCCTCAAGGCTCCTCAAACTTAAGTTTTTTATTTTAACAATAACCAAGGATGTTTTAGGGAAAATTTTTATTTTTATTAACTTTAATGATCCTCAAGGCTCATTCTTTTTAAACTCTCTTTGCCCACTTGGCAGTAAAGAGAGGACGAAAAGGCTCCTCAAACTAAAGTTTTTTTTTAATAGTATCCAAGGGCGTTTTGGGGAAAATTTTTATTTTTATAAACTTTAAGAATCCCCAAGGCTCATTTTTCTCTAAACTTACATTTCCCACTTGGGCAGTAATGAGGGGCGAAAAATGCATCTCAAACTTAAGTTTCTTTTTTTAATATAGTAACCAAGGGTGTTTTGCGGAAAAATTTTATTTTTATAAACTTTATAGATCCGCAAGGATCATTCTTTTCTAAACTTTCTTTGCCTACTTGGGTAGTAATGAGTGGGCCGAAAAGGCTCCCCAAACTTAAGTTTTTTTTAACAGTAACCAAGGGTGTTTTGGAGAAAATTTTTTATTTTTATAAACTTTTAGGATCCTCAAGGCTCATTCATTTCTAAACTTTCTTTGCCCACTTGGCAGTAATGAGGGGTCGAAAAAGCTCTTCAAACATAACTTTTTTTTTAACAGTAACCAATGGCGTTTTGGGGAAAATTTTTTTTTTTATAAACTTTAAGGATCCTCAAGGCTCATTCTTTTTACACTTTCTTTGCCCACTTGGCAGTAATGATGGCCGAAAAGTCTCCTCAAACTTAAGTTGTTTTTTAATAGTAACCTAAGGCGTTTTGGGTAAAATTTTTATTTTTATAAACTTTAAGGATCCTCTAGGCTCCTTCTTCTCTAAACTTTCATTAGTCAATTGGCAGTAATGAGGGTCGAAAAGACTCGTCAAATTTAAGTTTTTTTTTTAATAGTAACCAAGGGCGTTTTGGAAAAAAATTTATTATAATAAACTTTAAGGATACTCAAGGCTTATTCATCTCTAAACTTACATTTACCACTTGGGCAGTAATGAGGGGCCAAAAAGGCTCTTCAAACTTAAGTTTTTTTAATAGTAACCAATGGCGTTTTGGAGAAAAATTTTATTTTTATAAACTTTATGCATCCTCAATGCTCATTATTTTCTAAACTTTCTTTGCCTACTTGGGCAGTAATGAGGGGGCCGAAAAGGCTCCTCAAACTTAAGTTTCTTTTTAACAGTAACCAAGGGCGTTTTGGGGAAACTTTTTATTTTTATAAACTTTAAGGATTCTCAAGGCTCATTCATTTCTAAACTTTCTTTGCCACTTGGCAGTAATGAGGGGCCAAAAAGGCTCCTAAAACTTAATTTTTTTTTTAACATTAACCAAGGGCGTTTTGGAGAAAATTTTTATTCTTATAAACTTTAAGGATCCTCAAGGCACATTCTTTTTAAACTTTCTTTGCCCACGTGGCAGTAATGATGGGCCGAAAAGTCTCTTCAAACTTAAGTTATTTTTTAATAGTTCCGAAGGGCGTTTTGGGGAAACTTTTATTTTTATAAACTTTAAGGATCCTCTAGGCTCCTTCTTCTCTAAACTTTCATTGGCCAATTGGGCAGTAATGAGGGTTGAAAAGGCTCGTCAAATTTAAGTTTTTTTTTAATAGTAACCAAGGGCGTTTTAGGGACAATTTTTATTTTTATAAATTTTAAGGATCCTCAAGGCTCATTCTTTTTAAACTCTCTTTGCCCACTTGGTAGTAATGAGGGGTCGAAAAGGCTCGTCAAATTTAAGTTTTTTTTTTTAAATAATAACTAAGGGCGTTTTAGGGAAAATTTTTATTTTTATAAATTTTAAGGATCCTCAAGGCTCATTCTTTTTAAACTCTCTTTGCCCACTTGGCAGTAATGAGGGGCCGAAAAGGCTCCTCAAACTTAAGTTTTTTTTCTAACAGTAAGCAAGGGCGTTTTGGGGAAAATTTTTATTTTTATAAACTTTAAGGATCCTCTAGGCTGCTTCTTCTCTAAACTTTCATTAGCCAATTGGGCAGTAATGAGGGTCGAAAAGACTCGTCAAATATAAGTTTTATTTTTTAATAGTAACCAAGGGCGTTTTGGTAAAAAATTTATTTTAATAAACTTTAAGGATGCTCAAGGCTCATTCTTCTCTAAACTTTCATTTCCCACTTGGGGAGTAATAAGCGGCCAAAATGGCTCTTCAAACTTAAGTTTTTTTAATAGTAACCAAGGGCGTTTTGGGGAAAAATTTTATTTTTATACTTTATGGATCCTCAAGGCTCATTCTTTTCTAAACTTTCTTTGCCTACTTGGGCAGTAATGAGGGGCCGAAAAGGCTCCTCAAACTTAGGTTTTTTTTAATAGTAACCAAGGGCGTTTTGGGGAAAGTTTTTATTTTTATAAACTTTAAGGAGGGCGTTTTGGGGAAAGTTTTTATTTTTATAAACTTTAAGGATCCTCAAGGCTCATTCATTTCTAAACTTTCTTTGCCCACTTGACAGTAATGCTCATTCATTTCTAAACTTTCTTTGCCCACTTGACAGTAATGAGGGGCCGAAAAGGCTCATCAAACTTAAGTTTTTTTTTTAATAGTACCCATGGGTATTTTGGGGAAAATTTTTATTTTTATAAACATTAAGGATCCTCTATGCTCCTTCTTCACTAAACATTCATTTGTCAATTAGGCAGTAATGAGGGTAGAAAAGAGTCGTCAAATTTAAGTTTTTTTTAACATTAACCAAGGGCGTTTTGGAGGGAATTTTTATTCTTATAAACTTTAAGGAACCTCAAGGCATATTCTTTTTAAACTTTCTTTGCCCACTTGGCAGTAATGATTGGCCGAAAAGTCTCCTCAAACTTAAGTTATTTTTTAATAGTTCCGAAGGGCGTTTTGGGGAAAACTTTTATTTTTATAAACATTAAGGATCCTCTAGGCTCCATCTTCTCTAAACTTTCATTGGCCAATTGGGCAGTAATGAGGGTCGAAAAGGCTCGTCAAATTTAAGTTTTTTTTTTTAATAGTAACCAAGGGCGTTTTAGGGAAAATTTTTATTTTTATAAATTTTAAGGATCCTCAAGGCTCATTCTTTTTAAACTCTCTTTGCCCACTTGGCAGTAATGAGGGGCCGAAAAGGCTCCTCAAACTTAAGTTTTTTTTTTTAACAGTAAGCAAGGGCGTTTTGGGGAAAATTTTTATTTTTATAAACTTTAAGGATCCTCTAGGCTGCTTCTTCTCTAAACTTTCATTAGCCAATTGGGCAGTAATGAGGGTTGAAAAGACTCGTCAAATATAAGTTTTGTTTTTTAATAGTAACTAAGGGCGTTTTGGTAAAAAGTTTATTTTAATAAACTTTAAGGATGCTCAAGGCTCATTCTTCTCTAAACTTTCATTTCCCACTTGGGCAGTAATAAGCGGCCAAAAAGGCTCTTCAAACTTAAGTTTTTTTAATAGTAACCAAGGGCGTTTTTGGGAAAAATTTTATTTTTATAAACTTTATGGATCCTTAAGGCTCATTCTTTTCTAAACTTTCTTTGCCTACTTGGGCAGTAATGAGGGCTGAAAAGGCTCCTCAAACTTAGTTTTTTTTTTAATAGTAACTGAGGGCGTTTTGGGGAAAGTTTTTATTTTTATAAACTTTAAGGATCCTCAAGGCTCATTCATTTCTAAACTTTCTTTGCCCACTTGACAGTAATGAGGGGCCGAAAAGGCTCATCAAACTTAAGTTTTTTTTTTAATAGTACCCATGGGCATTTTGGGGAAAATTTTTATTTTTATAAACATTAAGGATCCTCTATGCTCTTTCTTCACTAAATATTCATTGGTCAATTAGGCAGCAATGAGGGTAGAAAAGAGTCGTCAAATTTAAGTTTTTTTTAACATTAACCAAGGGCGTTTTGGAGGGAATTTTTATTCTTATAAACTTTAAGGATCCTCAAGGCATATTCTTTTTAAACTTTCTTTGCCCACTTGGCAGTAATGATTGGCCGAAAAGTCTCCTCAAACTTAAGTTATTTTTTAATAGTTCCGAAGGGCGTTTTGGGGAAAACTTTTATTTTTATAAACTTTAAGGATCCTCTAGGCTCCATCTTCTCTAAACTTTCATTGGCCAATTGGGCAGTAATGAGAGCCGAAAAGGCTCGTCAAATTTAATTTTTTTTGTAATAGTAACCAAGGACGTTTTAGGGAAAATTTTTATTTTTATAAATTTTAAGGATCCTCAAGGCTCATTCTTTTTAAACTTTCTTTGCCCACTTGGCAGTAATGAGGGGCCGAAAAGGCTCCTCAAACTTAAGTTTTTTTTTTTTAATAGTAACCAAGGGCGTTTTGGGGAAAAATTTTTATTTTTATAAACTTTAAGGATCCTCTAGGCTCATTCTTCTCTAAACTTTCATTGGCCAATTGGACAGTAATGAGGGTCGAAAAGGCTCGTCAAATTTAAGTTTTTTTTAATAGTAACCAAGGGCGTTTTGGGAAAAAAAATTATTTTAATAAACTTTAAGGATCCTCTAGGCACATTCTTCTCTAAACTTACATTTGCTACTTGGGCAGTAATGAGGGGCCAAAAAGGCTCCTCAAACTTAAGTTTCTTTTTTAATAGTAAGGAAAGGTGTTTTGGGGAAAAATTTTATTTCTATAAACTTTATGGATCCTCAAGGCTCATTCTTTTCTAAACTTTCTTTGCCTACTTGGGCAGTAATGAGGGGCCGAAAAGGCTCCTCAAGCTTAAGTTTTTTTTTTAATATTAACAAAGGACATTTTGTTGAAAATTTTTTATTTTTTTAAACTTTAAGGATTCTCAAGGCTCATTCATTTCTAAACTTTCTTTGCTCACTTGGTAGTAATGAGGGGTCGAAAAGGCTCTTCAAACGTATGTTTTTTTTTTAACAGTAACCAAGGGCGTTTTGGCAAAAAAAATTTATTTTTATAAACTTTTCGGATCCTGAAGGCTCTTTCATTTCTAAACTTTCTTTGCCCACTTGGCAGTAATGAGGGGCCGAAAAGGCTATTCAAACTTAAGTTCTTTTTTTTAACAGTAACCAAGGGTGTTTTGGGGAAAATTTTTATTTTTATAAACTTTAAGAATCCTCAAGGCTCATTCTTTTTAAACTTGTTGGTCCCAAGGGGATGGGGTACAAGTCTAGAGGGGGGGGGTGAATAGACTTGTATAAGATTTTGCAAATCTTTTCAACCTCTCGTGTGTATTGAACTTAGGATGTTTAGGTTCGATACCTCACGAGGTGAAGACAAAGTTTTATGCGCAGCGGAAATGTTATCCCCTTTTAGTTAGCACGAGTTTTAGTTAGTTCGAGAAGTGAGTTTATATGCAGTGCAATCGAGAGGTTAGCGAGAGATGAAAACAGTAAGTAAATGCAAGAGAGATTTTTAAGTGGTTCGGCCAACCCGCCTACGTCCACTCTTCTTCCAGAAACTCCCTGGAAGGATTGCACTAAAAACTTCCCTTNAAGGGAAGTTTTTAGTGCAATCCTTCCAGGGAGTTTCTGGAAGAAGAGTGGACGTAGGCGGGTTGGCCGAACCACTTAAAAATCTCTCTTGCATTTACTTACTGTTTTCATCTCTCGCTAACCTCTCGATTGCACTGCATATAAACTCACTTCTCGAACTAACTAAAACTCGTGCTAACTAAAAGGGGATAACATTTCCGCTGCGCATAAAACTTTGTCTTCACCTCGTGAGGTATCGAACCTAAACATCCTAAGTTCAATACACACGAGAGGTTGAAAAGATTTGCAAAATCTTATACAAGTCTATTCACCCCCCCCCTCTAGACTTGTACCCCATCCCCTTGGGACCAACAAGTTTAAAAAGAATGAGCCTTGAGGATTCTTAAAGTTTATAAAAATAAAAATTTTCCCCAAAACACCCTTGGTTACTGTTAAAAAAAAGAACTTAAGTTTGAATAGCCTTTTCGGCCCCTCATTACTGCCAAGTGGGCAAAGAAAGTTTAGAAATGAAAGAGCCTTCAGGATCCGAAAAGTTTATAAAAATAAATTTTTTTTGCCAAAACGCCCTTGGTTACTGTTAAAAAAAAAACATACGTTTGAAGAGCCTTTTCGACCCCTCATTACTACCAAGTGAGCAAAGAAAGTTTAGAAATGAATGAGCCTTGAGAATCCTTAAAGTTTAAAAAAATAAAAAATTTTCAACAAAATGTCCTTTGTTAATATTAAAAAAAAAACTTAAGCTTGAGGAGCCTTTTCGGCCCCTCATTACTGCCCA
>NC_044923.1:7847959-7890089 GCF_003576645.1 Ipomoea triloba | reverse complement strand
TAACTCTCTTAAACACTAAGATGTGTTTTCTCGCTGTTTTGAATATCAGGATGATATTCCAAGTTAAGCACTTGCACTTGAACGTTTTAGACAGACACCTCTTAAGAATTTCGAACTTGTTTACCCCGAACTTTTTAACTCCTTCCCCTGTATTCTTTGCTTCTGTGTCTTTACGTCCTTATATATGAGAGTAGAGGAATAATTCCGTTGGAGGGAAAACTATTCCGTTTGAAATTTGTCTCCCATGCTGATCATGGGTCTTGCATATTTTCAGCATATTTCATGGAGTGGTGATCTTGTAACTTGAACCTCTTTGTCTTGTAGTGAATGTTCCATAGTTCACTTTTCTTGAGTCCATGCTCCACTTTCGTCTTTTGGTAAAAGTTACTCTTTTTATATTCCCATTATTCCTTGTTTGTAGGGAATCAGACCACTTCAGCATTGGTGCACCTTTTGACCGTTTGTGGTGGAAATCTGACGTGTCATCCATTTCCGCCCATTTTGAAATCTTCACGTTCGGCACCTCTTCATTATTCCATCTCCATGATATTCTTCTTCTCCAGACTTTAAGTATGACCGTCCTTCAGCTTTGTTGGAGAATTGTTAGTGTATCGAGACCAAGGTTGATATCTTGATTGCTTAATGTCTCGAACTCAAGTATCGAGAGGTCTATCTCTCGAACTCTGTTTATGTCTCGAACTGGATAACTGTATCGAGAGGTACTACCTCTCGAACTCTGCTTATGTCTCGAGACTTAGTTGATGTCTCGCAGACCCTTATTCCTCCAGAGTTGTCCCATGCTTTCTTCTGATCTGTCTATATGATTACAACACGAGACTTCTAAGATGTTCAAACAAGTTTACCTTAAGCTTAAATATTTTCCGAGTTGAGCTCAAGTTACCCGGTTATATTTTCGCTCTTAGTTTACTTGTCGAACTTACATTGATTCCTATCTTTCGAGACTTTGGGGATTTCTACTTAACCGTTGGTATCATCAAAACCTATTACATGATGTTCCTAACAAAACTCTCTTTGCCCACTTGAAGTAATGATGGGTCGAAAAGTCTCCTCAAAATTAAGTTATTTTTTAATAGTACCCAAGGGCGTTTTGGGGAAACTTTTTATTTTTATAAACTTTAAGGATTCTCAAGGCTCATTCATTTCTAAACTTTCTTTGCCACTTGGCAGTAATGAGGGGCCGAAAAGTCTCCTCAAACTTAAGTTATTTTTTAATAGTTCCGAAGAGCGTTTTGGGGAAAACTTTTATTTTTATAAACTTTAAGGATCCTCTAGGCTCCTTCTTCTCTAAACTTTCATTGGCCAATTGGGCAATAATGAGGGTCGAAAAGGCTCGTCAAATTTAAGTTTTTTTTTAATAGTAACCAATGGCGTTTTAGGGAAAATTTTTATTTTTATAAATTTTAAGGATCCTCAAGGCTCATTCTTTTTAAACTCTCTTTGCCCACTTGGCAGTAATGAGGGGTCGAAAAAGCTCGTCAAATTTAAGTTTTTTTTTTAATAGTAACTAAGGGCCTTTTAGGGAAAATTTTTATTTTTATAAATTTTAAGGATCCTCATGGCTCATTCTTTTTAAACTCTCTTTGCCCACTTGGCAGTAAAGAGAGGACGAAAAGCCTCCTCAAATTTAAGTTTTTTTTTTTAATAGTAACCTAGGGCGTTTTGGGTAAAATTTTTATTTTTATAAACTTTAAGGATCCTCTAGGCTCCTTCTTCTCTAAACTTTCATTAGCCAATTGGCAGTAATGAGGGTCGAAAAGACTCGTCAAATTTAAGTTTTTTTTTAACAGTAACCAAGGACGTTTTGGAAAAAAATTTATTTTAATAAACTTTAAGGATCCTCAAGACTCATTCTTCCCTAAACTTACATTTCCCACTTGGGTAGTAATGAGGCGCCAAAAAGGCTCTTCAAACATAAGTTTTTTTAACAGTAACCAAGGGCGTTTTGGGGAAAAATTTTATTTTTATAAACTTTATGCATCCTCAAGGCTCATTCTTTTCTAAACTTTCTTTGCCTACTTGGGCAGTAATGAGGGGCCGAAAAGGCTCCTCAAACTTAGTTTTATTTTTTAATAGTAACCAAGGGCATTTTGGGGAAAGTTTTTATTTTTATAAACTTTAAGGATCCTCAAGGCTCATTCATTTCTAAACTTTTTTTGCCCACTGGGCAGTAATGAGGGGCCGAAAAGGCTCATCAAACTTAAGTTTTCTTTTAACAGTAACCAAGGGCATTTTGGAGAAACTTTTTATTTTTATAAACTTTAAGGATTCTCAAGGCTCATTCATTTCTAAACTATCTTTGCCCACTTGGCAGTAATGAGGGGCCAAAAAGGCTCATCAAACTTAATTTTTTTTAACGTTAACCAAGGGCGTTTTGGAGAAAAATTTTTATTCTTATAAACCTTAAGGATCCTCAAAACACATTCTTTTTAAACTTTCTTTGCCCACTTGGCAGTAATGCTGGCCGAAAAGTCTCCTCAAACTTAAGTGATTTTTTAATAGTTCTGAAGGGCGTTTTGGGGAAAACTTTTATTTTTATAAACTTTAAGGATCCTCTAGGCTCCTTCTTCTCTAAACTTTCATTGGCCAATTGGGCAGTAATGAGGGTCGAAAAGGCTCGTCAAATTTAAGTTTTTTTAATAGTAACCAAGGGCGTTTTGGGAAAAATTTTATTTTAATAAACTTTAAGGATCCTCAAGGCACATTCTTCTCTAAACTTACATTTCCTACTTGGGCAGTAATGAGGGGCCAAAAAGGCTCCTCAAACTTAAGTTTCTTTTTTAATAGTAAGCAATGGCGTTTTGGGGAATGTTTTTATTTTTATAAACTTTAAGGATCCTCAAGGCTCATTCATTTCTAAACTTTCTATGCCCACTTGGCAGTAATGAGGGGCCGAAAAGGCTCTTCAAACTTAAGTTTTTTTTAACAGTAAGCAAGGGCGTTTTGGGGAAATATTTTTATTTTTATAAACATTAAGGATCCTCAAGACTCATTCTTTTTAAACTTTCTTTGCCCACTTGGCAGTAATGATGGGCCGAAAAGTCTCCTCCAACTTAATTTATTTTTTAATAGTACCCAAGGGCGTTTTGGAGAAAATTTTTATTCGTTTAAATATTAAGGATCCTCTATGCTCCTTCTTCACTAAACTTTCATTGGCCAATTGGGCAGTAATGAGGGTCGAAAAGACTCGTCAAATTTAAGTTTTTTTTAATAGTAACCAATGGTGTTTTGGGTAAAAACTTTTATTTTTATAATCTTTAAGGATTCTCAAGGCTCTTTCATTTCTAAACTTTCTTTGCCCACTTGGCAGTAATGAGGGGTCGAAAAGGCTCATCAAACTTAAGTTTTTTTTTTAACATTAACCAAGGGTGTTTTGGGGAAAATTTTTATTGTTATAAAGTTTAACGATCCTCAAGGCACATTCTTTTTAAACTTTTTTTGCCCACTTAGCAGTAATTAGGGGCCGAAAAGACTCCTCAAACTTAATTTTTTTTTAATAGTAACCAAGGGCGTTTTGGGGAAAGTTTTTATTATTATAAACTTTAAGGATCCTCAAGGCTCATTCATTTCTAAACTTTCTTTGCCCACTTGGCAGTAATAAGGGGCCGAAAAGGCTCATCAAACTTAAGTTTTTTTTTATTATTATTAACCAAGGGCGTTTTGGGGAAAATTTTTATTCTTATAAACTTTAAGCATCCTCAAGGCTCATTCTTTTTAAACTTTTTTTGCCCACTTAGCAGTAATGAGGGGCCGAAAAGGCTCCTCAAACTTAAGTTTTTTTTAATGGTACCCAAGAGCGTTTTGGGGAAAATTTTTATTTTTATAAACTTTAAGGATCATCTATGCTCATTCTTCACTAAACTATCATTGGCCAATTGGACAGTAATGAGGGTCGAAAAGACTCGTCAAATTTAAGTTTTTTTTTAATAGTAACCAAAGGTGTTTTGGAGAAAAGTTTTTTATTTTTATAAACTTTAAGGATCCTCAAGGCTCATTCATATCTATACTTCCTTTGCCCACTTGGCAGTAATGAGGGGCCAAAAAGACTCTCTTCAAACTTAAGTTTTTTAGTTAATAGTAACAAAGGTCATTTTGGGAAAATTTTTTATTTTTATAAACTTTATGGATCCTCTAGGCTCATTCTTTTCTAAACTTTCTTTGCCTACTTGGTCATTAATGAGGGGCCGAAAAGGCTCCTCAAACTTAGGTTTTTTTTAATAGTAACCAAGGGCGTTTAGGGGATTGTTTTTATTTTTATAAACGTTAAGGTTCCTCAAGGCTCATTCATTTCTAAACTTTCTTTGCCCACTTGGCAGTAATGAGGGGCCGAAAAGGCTCTTCAAACTTAAGTTTTTTTTAACAGTAAGCAAGGGCGTTTTGGGGCAATTTTTTTATTTTTATAAACATTAAGGATCCTCAAGACTCATTCTTTTTAAACTTTCTTTGCCCACTTGGCAGTAACGATGGCCGAAAAGTCTCCTCCAACTTAAGTTATTTTTTAATAGTACCAAAGGGCGTTTTGGAGAAAATTTTTATTTTTTTAAATATTAAGGATCCTCTATGCTCCTTCTTCACTAAAATTTCATTGGCCAATTGGGCAGTAATGAGGGTCGAAAAGACTCGTCAAATTTAAGTTTTTTTTTAATAGTAACCAAGGGTGTTTTGGAAAAAAAATTTTATTTTTATAAACTTTAAGGATCCTCAAGGCTCATTCATTTCTAAACTTTCTTTGCCCACTTGGCAGTAATGAGGGGCCGAAAAGGCTCATCAAACTTAAGTTTTTTTTTTAACATTAACCAAGGGCGTTTTGGGGAAAATTTTTATTCTTATAAACGTTAAGGATCCTCAAGGCACATTCTTTTTAAACTTTTTTTGCCCACTTAGCAGTAATGAGGGGCCGAAAAGGCTCCTCAAACTTAAGTTTTTTTTAATAGTATCCAAGGGCGTTTTAGGGAAAATTTTTATTTTTATAAACTTTAAGGATCCTCTATGCTCCTTCTTCACTAAACTTTCATTGGCCAATTGGGCAGTAATGAGGGTCGAAAGAACTCGTCAAATTTAAGTTTTTTTTTAATAGTAACCAAAGGTGACTCGTCAAATTTAAGTTTTTTTTTAATAGTAACCAAAGGTGTTTCGTCAAATTTAAGTTTTTTTTTAATAGTAACCAAAGGTGTTTTGGAGAAAATTTTTTATTTTTATAAACTTTAAGGATCCTCAAGGCTCATTCATAATTAAACTTTCTTTGCCCACTTGGCAGTAATGTGGGGCCAAAAAGACTCTCTGCAAACTTAAGTTATTTAGTTAATAGTAACAAAGGTCATTTTGGGAAAATTTTTTATTTCTATAAACTTTATGGATCCTCTAGGCTCATTCTTTTCTAAACTTTCTTTGCCTACTTGGGCAGTAATGAGGGGCCGAAAAGGCTCCTCAAACTTAGTTTTTTTTTTAATAGTAACTAAGGGCGTTTTGGGGGAAGTTTTTATTTTTATAAACTTTAAGAATCCTCCAGTCTCATTCATTTCTAAACTTTCTTTGCCCACTTGGCAGTAATGAGGGGCCGAAAAGGCTCATCAAACTTAAGTTTTTTTTTTAACATTAACCAAGGGCGTTTTGGGAAAAATTTTTATTCTTATAAACTTTAAGCATCCTCAAGGCTCATTCTTTTTAAACTTTTTTTGCCCACTTAGCAGTAATGAGGGGCCGAAAAGGCTCCTTAAACTTAAGTTTTTTTTTAATGGTACCCAAGGGCGTTTTGGGGAAAAATTTTTATTTTTATAAACTTTAAGGATCCTCTATGCTCCTTCTTCACTAAACTATCATTGGCCAATTGGACAGTAATGAGGGTCGAAAAGACTCGTCAAATTTAAGTTTTTTTTTAATAGTAACCAAAGGTGTTTTGGAGAAAATTTTTTATTTTTATAAACTTTAAGGATCCTCAAGGCTCATTCATATCTAAACTTTCTTTGCCCACTTGGCAGTAATGAGGGGCCAAAAAGACTCTCTTCAAACTTAAGTTTTTTAGTTAATAGTTACAAAGGTCATTTTGGGAAAATTTTTTATTTTTATAAACTTTATGGATCCTCTAGGCTCATTCTTTTCTAAACTTTCTTTGCCCACTTGGCAGTAATGAGGGGCCGAAAAGGCTCTTCAAACTTAAGTTTTTTTTAACTGTAAGCAAGGGCGTTTTAGGGAAATATTTTTATTTTTATAAACATTAAGGATCCTCAAGACTGATTCTTTTTAAACTTTCTTTGCCCACTTGGCAGTAATGATGGGCCGAAAAGTCTCCTCCAACATAAGTTATTTTTTAATAGTACCCAAGGGCGTTTTGGAGAAAATTTTTGTTTTTATAAACTTTAAGGATCCTCTAGACTCATTCTTCTATAAACTTTCAATGGCCAATTGGGCAGTAATGAGGGTCGAAAAGGCTCGTCAAATTTAAGTTTATTTTTAATCGTAACCAAGGGCGTTTTGGGAAAAAATATTTATTTTTATAAACTTTAAGGATCCTCAAGGCTTATTCTTCTCTAAACATACATTTCCCACTTGGGCAGTAATGAGTGACCAAAAAAGGCTCCTCAAACTTAAGTTTTTTTTTAATAGTAACCAAGGGCGTTTTGGTTAAAAACTTTTATTTTTATAATCTTTAAGGATTCTCAAGGCTCTTTCATTTCTAAACTTTCTTTGCCCACTTGGCAGTAATGAGGGGTCGAAAAGGCTCATCAAACTTAAGTTTTTTTTTTTAACATTAACCAAGGGTGTTTTGGGGAAAATTTTTATTTTTATAAAGTTTAAGGATCCTTAAGGCTCATTCTTTTCTAAACTTTCTTTGCGCACTTAGCAGTAATGAGGGGCCGAAAAGGCTCCTCAAACATAAGTTTTTTTTTTAATAGTAACCAAGGGCGTTTTGGAGAAAATTTTTATTTTTATAAACTTTAAGGATTTTCAAGACTCATTCATATCTAAACTTTCTTTGCCCACTTGGCAGTAATGAGAGGCCGAAAAGGCTCCTCAAACTTAAGTTTTTTTTTTAACAGGAACCAAGGGCGTTTTAGAGAAAAATTTTATTTTTTTAAATTTTAAGGATCCTCAAGGCTCATTCTTTTTAAACTTTCTTTGCCCACTTGGCAGTAATGAGGGGCCTATAAGGCTTCTCAAACTTAAGTTTTTTTTTTAATAGTACCCAAGTGCGTTTTGCTAAAAAAAATTTTTTTTATAAACTTTTAGGATCCTCTGTGCTCTTTCTTCTCTAAACTTTCATTGGCCATTTGGGCAGTTATGAGGGTTGAAAAGGCTTGTCAAATTTAAGTTTTTTTATTAATAGTAACCAAAGGCGTTTTAGGAAAAAAAATTTACTTTAATAAACTTTAAGGATCTTCAAGGCTCATTCTTCTCTAAACTTACATTTCCAACTTGGGCAGTAATAAGGTCCAAAAAGGCTCCTTAAACTTAAGTTTTTTTTTTTAATAGTAACCAAGAGCGTTTTGGGAAAAAAATTTATTTTAATAAACTTTATGGATCCTCAAGACTCATTTTTTCTAAACTTTCTTTGCCTACTTGGGCAGTAATGAGGAGCCGAAAAGGCTCCTCAAACTTAAGTTTTTTTTTAATAGTAACCAAGGGCGTTTTGGTAAAAAAAAATTATTTTTATAAACTTTAAGGATTCTCAAAGCTCATTCATTTCTAAACTTGCTTTGCCCACTTGGCAGTAATGAGGGGCCAAAAAGACTCTCTTCAAACTTAAGTTTTTTTTTTAATAGTAACGAAGGTTGTTTTGAGAAAAATTTGTATTTTTATAAACTATATGGATCCTCAAGGCTCATTCTTTTCTAAAATTTCTTTGCCTACTTTGGCAGTAATGAGGGGCCGAAACGGCTCCTCAAACTTAAGTTTTTTTTTTAATAGTAACCAAGGGCGTTTTGGTGAAAAATTTTTATTTTTATAAACTTTAAGGATCCTCATGGCTCATTCATTTCTAAACTTTCTTTGCCCACTTGGTAGTAATGAGGGGCAAAAAGGGCTCTTCAAACTTAAGTTTTTTTTTAACAGTAACCAAGGGCGTTTTGGTGAAAATTGTTACTTTTATAAACTTTAATGATCCTCAAGGCTCATTCTTTTTAAACTTTCTTTGCCCACTTGGCAGTAATGATGGGCCGAAAAGTCTCCTCAAACTTAAGTTATTTTTTAATAGTACCCAATGGCGTTTTGGGGAAAACTTTTATTTTTATAAACTTTAAGGATCCTCTATGTTCCTTCTTCACTAAACTTTCATTGGCCAATTGGGCAGTAATGAGGGTCGAAAAGACTCGTCAAATTTAAGTTTTTTTTTAATAGTAACCAAAGGTGTTTTGGAGAAAATTTTTTATTTTTATAAACTTTATGGATCCTCAAGGCTCATTCTTTTCTAAACTTTCTTTGCCTACTTGGGCAGTAATGAGGGGCCGAAAAGGCTCCTCAAACTTAGTTTTTTTTTTTAATAGTAACCAAGGGCGTTTTGGTGAAAAATTTTTATTTTTATAAACTTTATGGATCCTCAAGGCTCATTCTTTTCTAAACTTTCTTTGCCTACTTGGGCAGTAATGAGGGGCCGAAAAGGCTCCTCAAACTTAGTTTTTTTTTTTAATAGTAACCAAGGGCGTTTTGGTGAAAAATTTTTATTTTTATAAACTTTATGGATCCTCAAGGCTCATTCTTTTCTAAACTTTCTTTGCCTACTTGGGCAGTAATGAGGGGCCGAAAAGGCTCCTCAAACTTAGTTTTTTTTTTTAATAGTAACCAAGGGCGTTTTGGTGAAAAATTTTTATTTTTATAAACTTTAAGGATCCTCTATGTTCCTTCTTCACTAAACTTTCATTGGCCAATTGGGCAGTAATGAGGGTCGAAAAGACTCGTCAAATTTAAGGTTTTTTTTAATAGTAACCAAAGGTGTTTTGGAGAAAATTTTTTATTTTTATAAACTTTAAGGATCCTCAAGGCTCATTCATATCTAAACTTTCTTTGCCCACTTGGCAGTAATGAGGGGCCAAAAACACTCTCTTCAAACTTAAGTTTTTTAGTTAATAGTAACAAAGGTCGTTTTGGGAAAATTTTTTATTTTTATAAACTTTATGGATCCTCAAGGCTCATTCTTTTCTAAACTTTCTTTGCCTACTTGGGCAGTAATGAGGGGCCGAAAAGGCTCCTCAAACTTAGTTTTTTTTTTAATAGTAACCAAGGGCGTCTTGGGGAAAGTTTTTATTTTTATAAACTTTAAGGATCCTCAAGGCTCATTCATTTCTAAATTTTCTTTGCCCACTTGGCAGTAATGAGGGGCCGAAAAGGCTCTTCAAACTTAAGTTTTTTTTTAACAGTAAGCAAGGGCGTTTTGGGGAAATATTTTTATTTTCATAAACTTTATGGATCCTCAAGACTCATTCTTTTTAAACTTTCTTTGCCCACTTGGCAGTAATGATGGGCCGAAAGGTCTCCTCAAACTTAAGTTATTTTTTAATAGTACCAAAGGGCGTTTTGGAGAAAATTTTTGTTTTTATAAACTTTAAGGATCCTCTAGACTCATTCTTTTATAAACTTTCGATGGCCAATTGGGCAGTAATGAGGGTCGAAAAGGCTCGTCAAATTTAAGTTTTTTTTAAATAGTAACCAAGGGCGTTTTGGGAAAAAAAAATTATTTTTATAAACTTTAAGGATCCTCAAGGCTCATTCTTCTCTAAACTTACATTTCCCACTTGGGCAGTAATGAGGGACCAAAAAAGGCTCCTCAAACTTAAGTTTTTTTTTAATAGTAACTAAGGGCGTTTTGGGTAAAAATTTTATTTTTATAAACTTTATGGATTCTCAAGGCTCTTTCATTTCTAAACTTTCTTTGCCCACTTGGCAGTAATGAGGGACCGAAAAGGCTCATCAAACTTAAGTTTTTTTTTTTAACATTAACCAAGGGTGTTTTGGGGAAAATTTTTATTTTTATAAAGTTTAAGGATCCTTAAGGCTCATTCTTTTCTAAACTTTCTTTGCCCACTTAGCAGTAATGAGGGGCCGAAAAGTCTCCTCAAACATAAGTTTTTTTTTAATTGTAACCAAGGGCGTTTTGTGGAAATTTTTATTTTTATAAACTTTAAGGATCCTCAAAGCTCATTCATTTCTAAACTTTCTTTGCCCACTTAGCAGTAATGAGGGGCCGAAAAGGTTCTTCAAACTTAAGTTTTTTATTAACAGTAAGCAAGGGCGTTTTGGGGAAATATTTTTATTTTTATAAACTTTAAGGATCCTCAAGACTCATTCTTTTCTAAACTTTCTTTGCCACTTGGTAGTAATGAGGGCCGAAAAGGCTCATCAAACTTAAGTTTTATTTTTTAACATTAACCAAAGGCGTTTTGGGGAAAATTTTTATTCTTATAAACTTTAAGGATCCTCAAGGCACATTCTTTTTAAACTTTTTTTACTTTAAGGATCCTCAAGGCACATTCTTTTTAAACTTTTTTTGCCCACTTAGCAGTAATGAGGGGCCGAAAAGGCTCCTCAAACTTTTTTTTTTTTTTAATAGTACCCAAGGGCGTTTTGGGGAAAATTTTTTTTTTTTTAATAGTACCCAAGGGCGTTTTGGGGAAAATTCTTATTTTTAGAAACTTTAAGGATCCTCATTGCTCCTTCTTCACTAAACTTTCATTGTTTAAGGATCCTCATTGCTCCTTCTTCACTAAACTTTCATTGGCCAATTGGGCAGTAATGAGGGTCGAAAGGACTCGTCAAATTGAAGTTTTTTTTTAATAGTAACCAAAGGTGTTTTGGAAAAAATTTTNTTAATAGTACCCAAGGGCGTTTTGGGGAAAATTCTTATTTTTAGAAACTTTAAGGATCCTCATTGCTCCTTCTTCACTAAACTTTCATTGGCCAATTGGGCAGTAATGAGGGTCGAAAGGACTCGTCAAATTGAAGTTTTTTTTTTAATAGTAACCAAAGGTGTTTTGGAAAAAATTTTTTATTTTTATAAACTTTAAAGATCCTCAAGGCTCATTCATATCTAAACTTTCTTTGCCCATTTGGCAGTAATGAGGGGCCAAAAAGACTCTCTTCAAACTTAAGTTTTTTAGTTAATAGTAACAAAGGTCATTTTGGGAAAATTTTTTATTTTTATAAACTTTATGGATCCTCTAGGCTCATTCTTTTCTAAACTTTCTTTGCCTACTTGGGCAGTAATGAGGGGCCGAAAAGGCTCCTCAAACTTTTTTTTTTTTTTTAATAGTACCCAAGGGCGTTTTGGGGAAAATTCTTATTTTTAGAAACTTTAAGGATCCTCATTGCTCCTTCTTCACTAAACTTTCATTGGCCAATTGGGCAGTAATGAGGGTCGAAAGGACTCGTCAAATTGAAGTTTTTTTTTTAATAGTAACCAAAGGTGTTTTGGAAAAAATTTTTTATTTTTATAAACTTTAAAGATCCTCAAGGCTCATTCATATCTAAACTTTCTTTGCCCATTTGGCAGTAATGAGGGGCCAAAAAGACTCTCTTCAAACTTAAGTTTTTTAGTTAATAGTAACAAAGGTCATTTTGGGAAAATTTTTTATTTTTATAAACTTTAAGGATCCTCAAGGCTCATTCATTTCTAAACTTTCTTTGCCCACTTAGCAGTAATGAGGGGCCGAAAAGGCTCCTCAAACTTTTTTTTTTTTTTAATAGTACCCAAGGGCGTTTTGGAGAAAATTTTTATTCTTATAAACTTTAAGGATCCTCAAAGCTCATTCATTTCTAAACTTTCTTTGCCCACTTAGCAGTAATGAGGGGCCGAAAAGGCTCCTCAAACTTTTTTTTTTTTTTAATAGTACCCAAGGGCGTTTTGGAGAAAATTTTTATTCTTATAAACTTTAAGGATCCTCAAAGCTCATTCATTTCTAAACTTTCTTTGCCCACTTAGCAGTAATGAGGGGCCGAAAAGGCTCCTCAAACTTAGTTTTTTTTTTAATAGTAACCAAGGGCGTTTTGGGGAAAGTTTTTATTATTATAAACTTTAAGGATCCTCAAGGCTCATTCATTTCTAAACTTTCTTTGCCAACTTGGCAGTAATGAGGGGCCGAAAAGGCTCATCAAACTTAAGTTTTTTTTTAACATTAACCAAGGGCGTTTTGGAGAAAATTTTTATTCTTATAAACTTTAAGGATCCTCAAAGCTCATTCATTTCTAAACTTTCTTTGCCAACTTGGCAGTAATGAGGGGCCGAAAAGGCTCATCAAACTTAAGTTTTTTTTAACATTAACCAAGGGCGTTTTGGAGAAAATTTTTGTTTTTATAAACTTTAAGGATCCTCTAGACTCATTCTTCTATAAACTTTCAATGGCCAATTGGGCAGTAATGAGGGTCGAAAAGACTCGTCAAATTTAAGTTTTTTTTTAATAGTAACCAAAGGTGTTTTGGAGAAAATTTTTTATTTTTATAAACTTTAAGGATCCTCAAGGCTCATTCATATCTAAACTTTCTTTGCCCACTTGGCAGTAATGAGGGGCCAAAAACACTCTCTTCAAACTTAAGTTTTTTAGTTAATAGTAACAAAGGTCGTTTTGGGAAAATTTTTTATTTTTATAAACTTTATGGATCCTCAAGGCTCATTCTTTTCTAAACTTTCTTTGCCTACTTGGGCAGTAATGAGGGGCCGAAAAGGCTCCTCAAACTTAGTTTTTTTTTTAATAGTAACCAAGGGCGTCTTGGGGAAAGTTTTTATTTTTATAAACTTTAAGGATCCTCAAGGCTCATTCATTTCTAAATTTTCTTTGCCCACTTGGCAGTAATGAGGGGCCGAAAAGGCTCTTCAAACTTAAGTTTTTTTTTAACAGTAAGCAAGGGCGTTTTGGGGAAATATTTTTATTTTCATAAACTTTATGGATCCTCAAGACTCATTCTTTTTAAACTTTCTTTGCCCACTTGGCAGTAATGATGGGCCGAAAGGTCTCCTCAAACTTAAGTTATTTTTTAATAGTACCAAAGGGCGTTTTGGAGAAAATTTTTGTTTTTATAAACTTTAAGGATCCTCTAGACTCATTCTTTTATAAACTTTCGATGGCCAATTGGGCAGTAATGAGGGTCGAAAAGGCTCGTCAAATTTAAGTTTTTTTTAAATAGTAACCAAGGGCGTTTTGGGAAAAAAAAATTATTTTTATAAACTTTAAGGATCCTCAAGGCTCATTCTTCTCTAAACTTACATTTCCCACTTGGGCAGTAATGAGGGACCAAAAAAGGCTCCTCAAACTTAAGTTTTTTTTTAATAGTAACTAAGGGCGTTTTGGGTAAAAATTTTATTTTTATAAACTTTATGGATTCTCAAGGCTCTTTCATTTCTAAACTTTCTTTGCCCACTTGGCAGTAATGAGGGACCGAAAAGGCTCATCAAACTTAAGTTTTTTTTTTTAACATTAACCAAGGGTGTTTTGGGGAAAATTTTTATTTTTATAAAGTTTAAGGATCCTTAAGGCTCATTCTTTTCTAAACTTTCTTTGCCCACTTAGCAGTAATGAGGGGCCGAAAAGTCTCCTCAAACATAAGTTTTTTTTTAATTGTAACCAAGGGCGTTTTGTGGAAATTTTTATTTTTATAAACTTTAAGGATCCTCAAAGCTCATTCATTTCTAAACTTTCTTTGCCCACTTAGCAGTAATGAGGGGCCGAAAAGGTTCTTCAAACTTAAGTTTTTTATTAACAGTAAGCAAGGGCGTTTTGGGGAAATATTTTTATTTTTATAAACTTTAAGGATCCTCAAGACTCATTCTTTTCTAAACTTTCTTTGCCACTTGGTAGTAATGAGGGCCGAAAAGGCTCATCAAACTTAAGTTTTATTTTTTAACATTAACCAAAGGCGTTTTGGGGAAAATTTTTATTCTTATAAACTTTAAGGATCCTCAAGGCACATTCTTTTTAAACTTTTTTTGCCCACTTAGCAGTAATGAGGGGCCGAAAAGGCTCCTCAAACTTTTTTTTTTTTTAATAGTACCCAAGGGCGTTTTGGGGAAAATTCTTATTTTTAGAAACTTTAAGGATCCTCATTGCTCCTTCTTCACTAAACTTTCATTGGCCAATTGGGCAGTAATGAGGGTCGAAAAGACTCGTCAAATTTAAGTTTTTTTTAAATCGTAACCAAGGGCGTTTTGGGAAAAAAAAATTATTTTTATAAACTTTAAAGATCCTCAAGGCTCATTCATTTCTAAACTTTCTTTGCCCACTTGGCAGTAATGAGGGGCCAAAAAGACTCTCTTCAAACTTAAGTTTTTTAGTTAATAGTAACAAAGGTCATTTTGGGAAAATTTTTTATTTTTATAAACTTTATGGATCCTCTAGGCTCATTCTTTTCTAAACTTTCTTTGCCTACTTGGGCAGTAATGAGGGGCCGAAAAGGCTCCTCAAACTTAATTTTTTTTTTAATAGTAACCAAGGGCGTTTTGGGGAAAGTTTTTATTATTATAAACTTTAAGGATCCTCAAGGCTCATTCATTTCTAAACTTTCTTTGCCCACTTGGCAGTAATGAGGGGCCGAAAAGGCTCATCAAACTTAAGTTTTTTTTTAACATTAACCAAGGGCGTTTTGGAGAAAATTTTTATTCTTATAAACTTTAAGCATCCTCAAGGCACATTCTTTTTAAACTTTTTTTGCCCACTTGGCAGTAATGATAGGCCGAAAAGTCTCCTCCAACTTAAGTTATTTTTTAATAGTACCCAAGGGCGTTTTGGAGAAAATTTTTGTTTTTATAAACTTTAAGGATCCTCTAGACTCCTTCTTCACTAAACTTTCATTGGCCAATTGGGCAGTAATGAGGGTCGAAAAGACTCGTCAAATTTAAGTTTTTTTTTAATAGTAACCAAAGGTGTTTTGGAAAAAATTTTTTATTTTTATAAACTTTAAAGATCCTCAAGGCTCATTCATATCTAAACTTTCTTTGCCCATTTGGCAGTAATGAGGGGCCAAAAAGACTCTCTTCAAACTTAAGTTTTTTAGTTAATAGTAACAAAGGTCATTTTGGGAAAATTTTTTATTTTTATAAACTTTATGGATCCTCTAGGCTCATTCTTTTCTAAACTTTCTTTGCCTACTTGGGCAGTAATGAGGGGCCGAAAAGGCTCCTCAAACTTAATTTTTTTTTTAATAGTAACCAAGGGCGTTTTGGGGAAAGTTTTTATTATTATAAACTTTAAGGATCCTCAAGGCTCATTCATTTCTAAACTTTCTTTGCCCACTTGGCAGTAATGAGGGGCCGAAAAGGCTCATCAAACTTAAGTTTTTTTTTAACATTAACCAAGGGCGTTTTGGAGAAAATTTTTATTCTTATAAACTTTAAGCATCCTCAAGGCACATTCTTTTTAAACTTTTTTTGCCCACTTGGCAGTAATGATAGGCCGAAAAGTCTCCTCCAACTTAAGTTATTTTTTAATAGTACCCAAGGGCGTTTTGGAGAAAATTTTTGTTTTTATAAACTTTAAGGATCCTCTAGACTCATTCTTCTATAAACTTTCAATGGCCAATTGGGCAGTAATGAGGGTCGAAAAGGCTCATCAAATTTAGGTTTTTTTTTTAATAGTAACCAAGGGCGTTTTGGGAAAAAATATTTATTTTTATAAACTTTAAGGATCCTCAAGGCTCATTCTTCTCTAAACTTACATTTCCCACTTGGGTAGTAATGAGGGACCAAAAAAGGCTCCTCAAACTTAAGTTTTTTTTAATAGTAACAAAGGGCGTTTTGGGTAAAAAAATTTATTTTTATAAAGTTTAAGGATCCTTAAGGCTCATTCTTTTCTAAACTTTCTTTGCCCACTTAGCAGTAATGAGGGGCCGAAAAGGCTCCTCAAACATAAGTTCTTTTTTTAATTGTAACCAAGGGCGTTTTGGGAAAATTTTTATTTTTATAAACTTTAAGGATCTTCAAGGATCATGCATATCTAAACTTTCTTTGCCCACTTGGCAGTAATGAGGGGCCGAAAAAGCTCCTCAAACTTAAGTTTTTTTTTTTAACAGGAACCAAGGGCGTTTTAAGGAAAATTTTGTATTTTTTTAAACTTTAAGGATCCTCAAGGCTCATTCTTTTTAAACTTTCTTTGCCCACTTGGCAGTAATGAGGGGCCTAAAATGCTTCTCAAACTTAAGTTTTTTTTTTAATAGTACCCAAGGGCGTTTTGCTGAAAATTTTTATTTTTATAAACTTTTAGGATCCTCTATACTCTTTTTTTCTCTAAACTTTCATTGGCCATTTGGGCAGTTATGAGGGTTGAAAAGGCTTGTCAAATTTAAGTTTTTTTTTTAATAGTAACCAAAGGCGTTTTGGGAAAAAATTTTACTTTAATAAACTTTAAGAATCTTCAAGGCTCATTCTTCTCTAAACTTACATTTCCCACATGGGCAGTAATGAGGGCCAAAAAGACTCTCTTCAAACTTAAGTTTTTTTTAATAGTAAAGAATGTCGTTTTGAGAAAAATTTGTATTTTTATAAACTTTATGGATATTCAAGGCTCATTCTTTTCTAAACTTTCTTTGCCTACTTTGGCAGTAATGAGGGGCCGAAACGGCTCCTCAAACTTAAGTTTTTTTTTAACATTAACCAAGGGCGTTTTGGGAAAAAAATGTATTTCTATAAACTTTTAGGATTCTCAAGGCTCATTCATTTCTAAACTTTCTTCGCCCACTTGGCAGTAATGAGAGGCCGAAAAAGCTCACCAAACTTAAGTTTTTTTTTTAACATTAACCAAGGGTGTTTTGGGGAAATTTTTATTTTTATAAACTTTAAGGATCCTTAAAGCTCATTCTT
Organism: Ipomoea triloba; assembly: GCF_003576645.1. Classification (NCBI taxonomy): domain Eukaryota; kingdom Viridiplantae; phylum Streptophyta; class Magnoliopsida; order Solanales; family Convolvulaceae; genus Ipomoea; species Ipomoea triloba. The sequence goes on along the minus strand of NC_044923.1, from coordinate 7,873,300 downwards.
TTCTAAACTTTCTTTGCCTACTTGGCAGTAATTTGGGGCCGAAAAGGCTCCTCAAACTTAAGTTTTTTTTTTAATTGTAACCTAGGGCGTTTTGGGGAAATTTTGATTTTCATAAACTTTAACAATTCTCAAGGCTCATTCCTTTCTAAACTTTCTTTGCCCACTTGGCAGTAATGAGGGGCCAAAAAGACTCTCTTCAAACTTAAGTTTTGTTTTTTAATAGTAACAAAGGTCGTTTTGGGAAAAAATTTTATTTTTATAAACTTTATGGATCCTCAAGGCTCATTCTTTTCTAAACTTTCTTTGCCGACTTGGGCAGTAATGAGGGCCGAAACGGCTCCTCAAACTTAAGTTTTTTTTTAATAGTAACCAAGGGCGTTTTGGTGAAAAATTTTTATTTTTATAAACTTTAAGTATCCTCAAGGATCATTCATTTCTAAACTTTCTTTGCCCACTTGGGCATTAATGAGGGCTGAAAAGGCTCTTCAAACCTAAGTTTTTTTTAACAGTAACCAAGGGCGTTTTGAGAAAAAATTTTATTTTTATAAACTTTAAGGATCTTCAAGGCTCCTTTTTCTCTAAACTTTCTTTGCCCACTTGGCAGTAATGAGGGGCAGAAAAGGCTCTTCAAACTTAAGTTTTTTTTTAACAGTAACCAAGGGCGTTTTGAGGAAAATTTTTATTTTTATAAACTTTAATGATCATCAAGGCTCATTCTTTTTAAACTTCTTTGCCCACTTGGCAGTAATGATGGGCCGAAAAGTCTCCTCAAACTTAAGTTATTTTTTAATAGTACTCAAGGGCGTTTTGGGGAAAATATTTGTTTTTGTAAACTTTAAGGATCCTTTAGACTCCTTCTTCTATAAACTTTCATTGGCCAATTGGGCAGTAATGAGGGTCGAAAAGGCTCATCAAATTTAAGTTTTTTTTTTAATAGTATCTAAGGGCGTTTTAGGAAAAAAAATTATTTTTATAAACTTTAAGGATCCTAAGGCTCATTCTTCTCTAAACTTACATTTCCCACTTGGGCAGTAATGTGGGGCCAAAAAGGCTTCTCAAACTTAAGTTTTTTCTTAATAGTAACCAAGGGCGTTTTGGGGAAAAAAATTATTTTTATAAACTTTATGATTCCTCAAGGCTCATTCTTTTCTAAACTTTCTTTGCCTACTTGGCCAGTAATGAGTGGCCGAAAAGGCTCCTCAAAGTTAAGTTTTTTATTAATAGTAACCAAGGCATTTTGGAGAAAATTTTTTATTTTTATATACTTTCAGGATCATCAAGGTTTATTCATTTCTAAACTTTCTTTGCCCACTTGGCAGTAATGAGGGGCCCAAAAGGATCCTCAAACTTAAGTTTTTTTTAATAGTAACCAATGGCGTTTTGGGGGAAAATTTTTAATTTTATAAACTTTAAGGATACTCAAGTCTCATTCATTTCTAAACTTTCTTTGCCCACTTGGCAGTAATGAGGGGCCGAAAGGGCTCTTCAAACTTAAGTTTTTTTTTAACAGTCAATAAGGGCGTTTTGGGGAAATATTTTTATTTTTATAAATTTTAAGGATCCTGAAAACTCATTCTTTTCAAAACTTTCTTTGCGCACTTGGCAGTAATGAGGGGCCGAAAAGACTCCTCAAACTTAACTTTTTTTTTAATAGTAACCAAGGTCGTTTTGGGGAAATTTTTTAATTTTATAAACTTTAAGGATTCTTAAGGCTCATTATTTTTCTAAACTTTATTTGCCCACTTGTCAGTAAAGAGGGGCCGAAAAGACTTCTCATACTTAAATTGTTTTTTAATAGTAGCTAAGGGTGTTTTGGGCAAATTTTTATTTTTATAAACTTTAAGGATCATCAAGGCTCATTCTTTTCTAAACTTTCTTTGCCCACTTGGGCAGTAATGAGGGGTCGAAAAGACCTCTTTAATTTACGTTTTTTTTAGTAGTAACCAAGGATGTTTTGGGAAAAAAATTTATTTTTATAAACTTTAAGGATCCTCAAGGCTTCTTCTTCTCTAAACTTTCATTTCCCAATTGGGCAGTAATGAGGGACGAAAAGGCTCGTCATTTTTAAGTTTTATTTTAATTGTAACCAAAGGCGTTTTGGAAAAAAATTTTATTTTAATAAACTTTAAGGATCCTCAAGGATCATTCTTCTCTAAACTTTCATTGGCCATTGGGCAGTAATGAGGGCCGAAAAGGCTCGTCAAATTTAAGTTTTTTTTTTAATAGTAACCGTGGGCATTTTAGGTAAATTTTTATTTTTATAAACTTTAATGATTCTCAAGGCTCATTCTTTTCTAAACTTTCTTTGCCCACTTGGGCAGTAATCAGGGGCCGAAAAAGCTCCTTAAACTTAAGGTTTTTTTTAATAGTAACCAAAGGCATTATGTGGAAAATTTTTATTTTTATAAATTTAAGGATCCTTAAGGCTCATTCTTTTCTAAACTTTCTTTAACCACTTGAGCAGTAATGAGTGGCCGAAAAGGCTTCTCAAACTTAATTTTCTTTTTAATAGTAACCAAGGGCGTTTTGGAGAAAATTTTTATTTTTATAAACTTTAAGGATCCTCAAGGCTCATTCTTTTCTAAACTTTCCTTGCCCACTTGGGCAGTAATGAGGGGCCGAAAAGGCTCCTTAAACTTATGTTTTTTTTTAACAGTGACCAAGGGCGTTTTGGGGAAAAAAAATTTATTTTTATAAACTTTAAGGATCCTCAAGGCTCCTTCTTCTTTAAACTTTCATTGGCCGATTGGGCAGTAATGAGTGCCGAAAAGGCTCGTCAAATTTATTTCTTTTTTTTAATAGTAACCAAGGGCGTTTTGGGGAAAATTTTTATTTTTATAAATTTAAGGATCCTCAAGGCTCTTTTATTTCTAAACTTTATTTGCCCACTTGGCAGTAAATAGGGGCCGAAAAGACTCCTCAAACTTAAGTTTTTCTTTTAATAGTAACTAAGGGAGTTTTGGGGAAAATTTTTATTTTTATAAACTTTAAGGATCCTCAAGGCTCATTCTTTTCTAAACTTTCTTTGCCCACTTGGGCAGTAATGAGGGGTCGAAAAGGCCCCTCAAATTTAAGTTTTTTTTTAATAGTAACCAAGGACGTTTTGGGGAAAATTTTTATTTTTATAAACTTTAAGGATCCTCAAGGCTTCTTCTTCTCTAAACTTTCATTTCCCAATTGGGCAGTAATGAGAGCCGAAAAGGCTCGTCAAATTTAAGTTTTTTTTTAATAGTAACCAAGGGCGTTTTGGAAAAAAAATTTATTTTAATAAACTTTAAGGATCTTCTAGGCTCATTCTTCTCTAAACTTTCATTTCCCACTTGGGCAGTAATGAGAGGCCGAAAATGCTCCTCAAACTTAAATTTTTTTTTAACAGTAACCAAGGGTGTTTTGGGGAAAAAAATTTATTTTTATAAACTTTATGGATCCTCAAGACTCCTCCTTCTCTAAACTTTCATTGGCCAATTGGGCAGTAATGAGGGCCGAAAAGGCTCGTCAAATTTATGTTTTTTTTTAATAATAACCAAGGGCGTTTTGGAGAAAATTTTTATTTTTATAAACTTTAAGGATCGATCATCAAGGCTCATTCTTTTCTAAACTTTCTTTGCCCACTTTGCAGTAATGAGGGGCTGAAAAGGCTCCTCAAACTTTAGTTTTTTTTAATAGTAACCAAGGGCGTTTTTCGGAAAATTTTTATTTTAATAAGCTTTAAGGATCCTCAGCCCATGGACAAGACGCAGCCAAGCTGCATGGCAGCTTGGCTGCCATGTTTTTTTTATATTTTAATTTTTTTTTTTTTAATAAATAAACATTATTTTAATATTTATAAAAATAGAATTTTAAAAAAATTCTAATTTAAGTGACATCTTATGTGGCATATGACTTAGGAGTAACCTGTCATTATAGGTCAAATAGGTTAATTGCACAAATTTAACTAGTTTAATGGTCTAATTGAATGTTTTTTAAATTCGAGGGTCTAATTGAACTTTGGTATATAGTTGGAGAGTCTATTTGACCCTTATCCCAAAAATATATTGTTACATACAAAAAAATAAATTTAAGAATGTTTTTTTTTTTTTTTTGCTTTTGGTCACTCAACAATAATACCCCTTTCAAATTAGGTCTTGGCTACCAAGATTTTCAATTTTAATACAGAGTACATGAATATTTAATTTCTTCCACATTTGTTCCCTTGTTCAATTTGTTGGTCAACATAAGTTGGTCAACATAGACTAAAAAGTAGGTGTCGAAAGATTTTGGTTCAGGTGCGGCCGTGCTCTCCCGTGCCGCCGTGCGGTCACACACCACTCAATGTTACGAAATACACCACTCAATGTTAAGAAACACACCACAATGAAACACACCACAATGTTAAGAAACACACCACAGTGCATATTTGTGTGGTGTGTTTCTTAACATTGAGTGGTGTATTTCGTAACATTGAGTGGTGTGAACCACACGGTCGCACGGGAGAGCACGACCGCACGGGAGAGCACGGCCGCACCTGAACCTGACCCGGTGTCGAAATGTAAAAAAGAATGTACCGAAAAGTGAATATTTGTATTTTGCTCTTTCTTTTCCTAGGTTAGGTTGGACGGCAAATTAAACATGCAAGAGACTAAATATGGAAAAAATTGAATACTCAAACATCAAAATTGAAAATATTGATAGTCATGACTCATGAACCTAATTTGGGAGGTTGTATCATAGTCAAAGCATTAAAAGTGAAAAAAAAAAAAACTATTTTTAAAAATGTTGAAGAAAATGAACAAATAAATAAAATTGATTCAATCAATAAATAATAAATAAGACAAATAAAATAAAATATGCCAATTACTCTATTACAATTCTAAATAGGTAGTTATAAGATTAAATCTCGATTGTGTTGAAGAATCATAAGAAAATGGAACAAAATAGAAAATTCATAAGTAAATGTTAGTTTATCCCTCCTACCTCAACGAGCATCTACGTACGGCCATGATGACTTACAAATTTAAAAACTAAAAAAAACATATAAATAAAAAAGTAATGGGATTGGATATATATATATATATAAAAGAATACAAGTCAGAATTAGTGTTCATACAATTGCTCTTATTCCTCTTAATTGTATTAGTAAAATCAAGACCTGTTAAGGTCATCCGAAGTCGATATGTCCGAGTGGTTAAGGAGACAGACTTGAAATCTGTTGGGCTACGCCCGCGCAGGTTCGAACCCTGCTGTCGACGATCGATTTAAACAATATATGAACTAATATTTTATTGATATATGTATTATGTATACGGAACTTTTTCCTTTAGTTGGATTGATTTCAATTTTCAAATTCCATTAATTTTTTAAAACTATTTTTCATAATTAAGCCAAAAAATATACTACCTCCGTCCCATTTTGTTTGTTTGATTGGGTTAACGAGGTTTGACTGAAATTATTTTTAATTCAAATTTTCATAATATTAAGTTTAGTATTAGTATATAAAATTTATATATTTAGAAACTACATTAAAAGTACTATTAAACACAAAAAATAAAATTTAAAAATAATTAAAGGGTTAACGAGGTTTGACTGAAGTTATTTTTAATTCAAATTTTCATAATATTAAGTTTAGTATTAGTATATAAAATTTATATATTTAGAAACTACATTAAAAGTACTATTAAACACAAAAAATAAAATTTAAAAATAATTAAAGGGTTAACGAGGTTTGACTGAAGTTATTTTTAATTCAAATTTTCATAATATTAAGTTTAGTATTAGTATATAAAATTTATATATTTAGAAACTACATTAAAAGTACTATTAAACACAAAAACTCAAATTTAAAAATAATTAAAAATTATTAAAGAAAATAAGCAATGAAGAAAGAGTTGGTTTGACCAATGAATAATAAACAGGACAAGTAAAGTGCGACAGAGGGAGTACTTCATATCAATTAGTCAATTTGAATACTTATTTTGTTAGTCTGTAAATCTATGCATCTATACCCCTAAAGGACTCTGGATAGCCAAGAATGACACACAGAGACGACCTCTATGACATTTTATGACTATTGTAGGGAAACAAGTGAGCCTAACAAATACAGCCAAACACACGTAGGAAGGAATAGGATGGAGGAGACTTATGCAACACAAGATGAGGACTAGAACTCTATAAGACACTGGACGACATTTTATTAATCAAATAGACAGCGGTTTCAAAAGCATAATCCCAAAAACGAGAGAGAACAAACGCACTAGCCTAAGTGTAAGACATGTCTCAACAACATGTTGGTGCTTTCATTCAACAAGACCATTTTGCTCATGTGTATAAGCACATGACTGTCTATGATTAGTTCCTAACTGAACAAACAAGGAATGCAACTTCCCTTATACTCAGCTCCTAGATGCTAGATCAGACTATATAGCTTTAATTTTACGATTGAATGAGCGTTCAACTAAAGCACGAAATTGATCAAATATTTTATTTTTCTCTCATTTCTCTGCAAGTTAGTTTTCAAATTATTATTACCACTATGACCACACCGCACCACTACCACCACCACCAACACTATCACCACTAAACCACCACCACCACCATCACGACCATAAACATCACCACTGCACCACCACCACCATCACCACGACACAACCACCACCACACTACCACCATCTCACCACCACCATTACCACCGCCACTTATTATTATTATTATTATTATTATTATATAACAAATAATATATTCATTTTCAAAAATTGAACCAAACAAAAAAAATACAATTTCTTAACTTTTAGTCAAACAGAAAAAAATAATTTTCTAACCTTTAGCCAATTCAAACACTAGAAAATTATAATATTTTACAGAAAATAAGTAATTTTTTAGAAATTATTTTTCGAAAAATATTTTCCAAATTTCCAAAGAAACCCTAACAGAAATTTTATTATAATAGACAGATCAAACACATGGCAACAACCTAATACACACACAAGAAAATGACAATCAACCTGACCCCATTTCTATAATATTACCATGATGTTCTTCTGAGTGCCATTGTTTTTAGCAGCCAATTGGGATTCGATCTTCATTACAAAAGGAATATAAAATACATGTCAAAGGAATGATCATAACATTTTCTGTTGAGTTGCTACATCTTGCAACATCGTCCTACTAAAGTTGATCAATAACCTTTTATGGCGGGCACAAACTGGGTACTCTATCGCAGATGATGCCTGTATGAATTTGAAGATGTTTACGTGGCCAGAATGTCAAAAACAGAAACATGAATTGAATGGGAGAAGTAGAGTGAGAGAGAGAGAGAAACCTCAAGGTCTCTTGTGTTCCACGGCGTACTTTGCAACGGATAGTTGGAAGCCCCAAACGCTGGTGAGCCTCATAGCGGTGACAACCAGAAAAGCCTGAGAGGGAGGAAAATTAATGGCATGTAGTTGAAGCTAACTTTTTTTTTTTTAATACAACTCTATTACAATGTAGTATCTGTTCAAACATACTTTCTCAACCTATTGGAGCACAAAGAGTCAGTATCGCCTCCACTGAGGCTCGTACTCATGACCTCCCATAAGGGAGAGCCACTACTCTACCATTTGAGCACAAGGTGCTTGGCTAACTATTCATATTTTGTCTGGAAGTTTTCTCCACCTGCCTTTAAATCTTAAAATATTCATAAGTCATCATAAAACATAGGCATGGCGATGTGTATACATACCATAGTAAACCCCATCAACCTCCAGCACATCAATCTGCATTATATTGGATGAATTCTTAGCTTGATCAGATATCAGTTGAAAAAGATGAAAATACCTTTAAAATTTTTAGATTTCGGCACGTTTTAAACGAATGAGTGATCGGCGCGATGAATTTTGACACTAAAACAATTGTAATGGGACCAAAATCGGTACTAAAACAACAGTCGTGGACCAAAATTGGTAAAAATTAAAACATGTGAATCAAAGTTGTCATTTTGCTAATAGTTGTGAGACCAAAATTGGTATTTGCTCTTATGCGTAATTATGTACAAATGGTTGCAAAGAGATGTTCAAATGTTTCATGGTCCAAAGCAAGCTAGCATTAATGTTTGTTGGTATCATGAACATTAGCATTGTGTGAATTGATCAACTTCTATATATGATCTCATCTAAACAATCAAGTTAATTGAAATCCCAAGCTCACAATGCATGGTTAAAGAAAAATCATGTCACACTTGTGTTAGATCCGTGAAACGGATTGGGTCGGGTATATTGAAAAATGTAATACTAATTAAAAATAAAGTATTTGTTACTCATAAAGAAAAGTATAATATTTTTTAGGGAAAATTTAATACTTGATGTAAAAGTATTACATTTTTCATCAAAAGTAATAAACAAGTAAGGTTTACAAGTGTTTGTTACTTAATGCAATACTTTTTGAAAAAAAAAATGTAATACTTTAATCAAAATATAAAAACATTACATTTTTCTTCAAAAATATTACATTTTTTCATATAAATAATGAACATTTTATTCACCTTAAAAATATAAACATTTATTTTTGATTAGTATTACATTTTTATCTTGAACTCACCCAGAAGTTTTTGCCTAATAATATATAATATATATAAAATTAGAAAAAATAGAGTTGCTTACAGGTACTTGCAAGCCAATCTGGCGGATGCTATCCATCAATTCATGGACCTTGTGTGGATCATTAGCTCTGGTACGCATGAGGGGCCTTCGGATTTTATCAATGGGAAGTTCAAGAATCACCGGTCCCCCTGGTTGAGATTGAGGCACGCCAGGACTAGGCCCTGTTGAATCAATCCACTACTCTTAATATACAGATGAATCTGATAATCTAATGTGCACAACATAAATCCCTAGGTACTAGAAACACCAAATTCTGCTTTTTCAACAAAATCTTCTTCAGAACCCAATATGAATGGATTTATATGATTTCCACCGCATAACATAAGCGCACAATTTAGTGGATCAAAGTATGGAGAGCGAGAGAGAAAGATAGAGATTGAGAGGAATACCATTGCAGGACGCAGCAGAAACAGAGAAGGTGCGAAGGTTACTTGGGACTTTGAGTAGAAAATTTGTCATTTTCCCTTTTCTTCTCCACAACCACCAGATACATAATAAGTATCTCCATATATTTATATTTGGAGTTGCCATTTACCCCTCAAAAATGGTACTCCTATTTAGCCCTTGATTTAAAATCTGCTGGTTGAAAATTTTTGTCTAATTTTTGCTTTATTTTTTATTTTTAAGTTGCCCTCAATTATCATACAAATAACAAATTTGCCATTACATGTTCAGAAATCAAACCATTGGGAATAGAATATCGAGACCAAGTGGTTCCATCAGAAATTGCCTACCTTGTGTTCGACAAAATTCCAGATGCTGAATTGGGGTTGAAGTTCTTTGATTGACCCTATGGTTGTCCCCTTGATGGGTTTGCATACTCTTCTCTGATCTATTGAAGCGTTGAAAGCTTTCCCGGAAATTGAAGATACTCAATCCTATAATATTGGTGGATAGATACTCTTATACCTCATCCTAACAGCCAGTGACCCCCTTAAGAACAACCCAAATTCTTATCTACTAAAATCAATTCAACTCAACTAAGCTTACTCCAAATCTGCTTGTGCTCATGCTTCTATTTTTCTATAAATTATTATCTTTGTGCACAATTTCAATTGCAGCATATTCTGTGTAGGCTGGAAACATATATAGGTGGAAGAGAGTTTGCTGAGTTTCTGGCACCTGATGTCCAAAGGCTGCTGGTAAGAGGATACATGTTTTAGCATTTTCTTAGAATTAGAGTATCACAAAGGATGTGCTTCACTATTCAATTTCTGCTCAGATTTCAAGTAGTTGCCGGCCACTTATAAGCAATAATCTATAAAATCCTGTAGTTGCCGGCCCTCGCTAAATACTGTCTTGACTGATGAGGAATTTGAGAAGATTCAAGATACACCGAATTGTAAATTTAATATGTTAGTTTATTACAGATTTTGATGCGCTTGTTCTTGAAAATATTTTATCGTCTAGACGTCGTAGAGAATTGAGAATTCTAATTTGTTTCAATTCAAACAATTGGAATGATATGGATACCAATTCCGTATTTTTCAACGAAAACGGGGTAAAAAACTGTAGTCACTTTTGGGAAGAAAGGAACCTTCGTGATAAGGAGAAAAATGAATTAATTCAATTCAAGTTTTTTCTTTGGCCCAATTATCGATTGGAAGATTTAGCTTGTATGAATCGTTAGTACAATTTTGAGTTCATACCTTAATGGGTAATACATCTATACATGCAATTTAACCGAATTGGGTACAATTTTGAGTTCATACCTTAATGGGTAACAGAGTACAATTTTGAGATTTAATATGTTAGTTTATTACAGAGTACAATTTTGAGTTCATACCTTAATGGGTAATAAAATTTAGTGATTTGATATGCTGAGTCAACAGTTGCCTCCACTGAGGCTTGAACCCACTCCCATCATCCATGTGGGAGTGTTAACCGGGACACCGAGTGCCACTAGACCACAAGATCTTTGGCAAAAGTTTGTAAAAGTTTGTACAAAAGTTGAATGCAGTGAATTCCTATTTTTATCTAAACAGTAATTGTGAGTATTTTTGTATTTCATTTGAAATGCAATCCTTATTTCACCATATCATGTTGATGATTTTAAATGTAGTAGAAGTTGGGTGGATGAAATAATTATCTTTAATAGTCTTTAGGTGGAGCAAATAATGGAAAAAAAAAATACAAAGTATAATTATCTAGCCTGAAACATTGGGATTAGCATATAGGGAGAAATAACTGAAGCATAACTTTTCAAAAAAAAAAAACTGAAGCATAAAATTGAAACTAGGCGCTATTATGGAATGTGCTAAAATATGTGAGAACAAATTGTGCAAATGAAAAATGAATTTCTAGTAGTTTAATTTTTTGATATGAAGGGGATATGGTGGTTTATATATGAAGATTTCATGAAGGGAATTTAAGAAAATTTTACGAATAACTAATATATATTTTAATAATTTGGAAATTTCAAAATAAATTATTAGCAATAACAAAATCTACAAGTAATGAACTAAAAGTGTCACTTTCAACATAATTAAACGAAAAAAATTATATAGCATAATAAGTCATGGACCGAATCTACAATTTAAGTATAATTAAGTGACTAAACTTGTCATTTTCCCTAAAGTTTTTGATATTTTATTCTCATAGCCGCTTTTCGTTAATGGAAGGTTGTTATAATGTTTTAAATAATTTTTGCGACAATGTTAGGCTATTTTTATTTTTTTTTGAATTGAAAATTATAATTGTTACAAAATACTACTATTTGATAAAAGGAATGTTACCATTTGCATTAAACGTAAGAGTGTGAAGATCTCTCAAATGAGCAAATGTATGACTCTATAACGAAAATAAATATTTCAAAAATACAAAACAAAAAATCAAAGCAATTTTATTTTGAGTGGGAGGAGGCTTGAATCCACTCCTATCCATGTCACTCCATGTGGAAGTGCAAACCGAGTGTCACTAGACCACAAAGTCTTTGACAAATTAAAGCAATTAATCCTAATATATTGACATCCAAAGTACCAATATGAACAAAAAATTAAAACAAAAATCGGAGGGATGTAATGAGTATGCAACAGATCGGGATGTGAGATATAAGAAAGGGGGAATGATACCCGTTTTTAATTTGAGAATGTGATTTTAAATTGAAAGGGTAATCAAATCCCATAATTGTATTTTAAAAAGTTGTCAACCAAACAAAAATTTTGATTTTGATTCTCATTTTTAATGTGTAAATCCATGAACTAAACATACCCTGAATATTTACAATGCCATTATTTCATAAATCACTGTTATGTTAGTTCATTCCTCCTACCTCAATATGCACCTACGTGGCTACGTCCAGCCAAGATGCCTTTTACATATTTGAAAATAAAAATAATTAATGGCGTTAGATAGGCAATATACAAGTCAACATTATGAAATACATTTCTACTTGCTAGAGCCAACGGATGTCGATATGTCCGAGTGGTTAAGGAGACAGACTTGAAATCTGTTGGGCTTCGCCCGCGCAGGTTCGAACCCTGCTGTCGACGTTTTAGAGGTATGAGAGGTTTACACCCGGTTATCTTCAATAATAGCATGAAACATTACTTTATTTTTCCTTTTTTTTTTCCGAGGTATAAGAGGTTTTTCTTTAGGCGAAGCCAGCCATCATTACTTAAAAGTGTAAAATTTATTATTAATCTTTTGATTTATGCAAGAGTCTGCAATCATTATCTAAAAGTGCACTCTAAATGAAGCACCATGAAAGTCTGAATTCATAATCAATTACATATAAAAATATTCTTGATAAAATTGTGTAAGTGTTTCGATAAGTCTTGAATAGTACTACAAACACCAAACATAGAGACAACACTAGAATGCATGAAAATGGAAATTTCATCAGCCTCTTCATGCATAGCTCATACCTCTTTAGGTAGGAATAAAAAATAAGTTAATTTAAGTTGTAACTTGCTAACTACAATTTCATGGATATAATCCATGCATTTTAGATTCAAAATACGCATGGATTAAAACATTTAAGAAGAATCCAAAAGTTGATTTGCTATTATATTTTCCATGCCAGGACATTCTCGGGTAAATTGGGAGGCCTTCGTTGTCGTCTCTCTAGTCGGAGAATTCATGTGTACATTTTTCCATCATCGTCGGTTCTTATTCTGTCGCCGTGGAATCTCGCACCCCAGCATGGGGCGCCGCTCCCCCAAAATTCCAATCACAAAAGTAGGTTCGTTGCGAACCCGTAGATTATTGGCTAAATTTTTTATTTTTAGCTCATTTTGATCTAAAAGAAAAATTCATGTATAAATAAATTAAAAACAATTAAACTCGAATTCATATATAAATAAATAAATTGATTATATCTTACTTTTTTAAAAAATTAGATATTGCATTGTAACAGAGTTAATAGTACTAAAAAAATGCTTAATACATGAATATTAGACCACGTTAAATTTCATCTCAACATTAAATTGCATTTTTTTTTGTTAATTTCCATATAATCTCTAAAAATTAGATGGCGTGTGCAATAAATCCATACCGTATTTGGTTAAGATTAGTCATGGAATTCGTGTATAAAAATCACCTCGCAATCACGTATACAGATTCCTTAACGATTGACAGAATAACAACACGAATACGATAAGGTTAAATACGGACACAATACATTAAGGTTAACAGGTTGAAATTCTTAGGACGAACACAAACACTATTTGTAAATAGGTTAAACAAGGTTGACACGATAGACACATTTTGTTAACAGGTTTCAAGTCATATCGACACGATAGGATAGAAATCGTGTTTAAACCCGCTAAACTTATTAATAAATTTTTATTAAAAAAAAACTAAAATTTGAAGTAAAATTATATTTTTTAAACACTCATGATTATTTACAAGATAGTATATATTCTATACTAAAATAAAGTTACATTAAAAAAAAAAAAAAAAAAAACTTACAATTCAATCCATCAAACAAACTAAAAAAAATATTCAATTCATAACTGACGGTAAATATGTTACCAGAGTATTCAATTCATAACTGACGGTAAATATGTTACCGGAGTATATTAGGAAAGTGAATCAATAGTATTATATTGCTTATAGTTTAGTACAAAATGTTCAATGTCTCCTCTTCTTCTACAGATCTATTATTTATAAAATGGGTACAACGGCTCCTTTGATGAGTGTAAACTGACTCCTCATAATGGGCAAATTATACCGTGTACCACGGTTCACATAGCAATGTGCACCACGTACGTAAACGACGTCGTTTTGAGCATTATAAACTGACCGTCCGTTTTTTTGGAAATCACGTTTCCTGTTTCGCCCTATCTTTGTATTTATGTTAATATTCTGTGTATTCCAGGCAATCATTCTATGTATTCTAGGCAACCGTTCTGTGTGTTCATGTTAGTAACACATGTTGTGATGTGTTTGTGCATTCGAATGTTTAGGAGGATGAGTTCTGTGTATTTTGTGTCAATATTCTGTGTATTCATATTATTAACACAGGTTGTGATGTGTTTGTGCATTCGAATGTTAGGAGAATGAGTTCTATGTATTTTGTGTCAATATTCTGTGTATTCTCGGCAAACATTCTGTGTATTCTAGGCAAACGTTCTGTGTATTCTAGATAATGATGATTATGTGTATTATAGATAATGAATTCACTGGAGTCATTCGCGTCCGCGTCCACTAACATCTGTGTATTTTGTGTCAATATTCTGTGTATTTTGGACAAACATTTTGTGTATTATAGGCAAACGTTCTGTGTATTCTAGATAATGATTATGTGTATTATAGATAATGACTTCCCTAGAGTCATTCGCGTCCGCGTCCACAAACATCGAAACGACGTCGTTTACGTACGTGATGCACATTGCTATGTGCACCGTGGTGCAGGGTATAATGATTACTCATAAGGGCCCCCCTACATTGAGTACTGGGTAGTAATAATGGCCGGAGAGCTGTTGGAGTAATTATTCTATCTCTTTAATATGTCGGAGTAAATGCATTGCTATGTGACCATTGACTTCCCCGTGCCCGCTTGCTTTTCTCTGGTGGTTCCGAATCAGATATTTACCCAATTACCATGTCAATAACATTCATAAAATGATAAAAATAACATCCAAAAATTATAATTAAAGAAGTTGATAATAATTTTTAGAATAAAATTGAACACAATGAATATTCAAATTTTATATTGTTGAACATCAATAATTGGTGTAGGGTCTTGGCCTTCTGTAATCTTATTCAATTCGGTTTGTCCTAAATCCAAGTCTTTAGGGGTTTTAAGTTTTTATCTTTCCTTTTATATTAAATAACAATAATGGGTTTTTACTTTTTAGCATGTTATAAACAAATTTGTGTAAACAGATTAACACGATAATATTAATTGGTTAAACGTGTTCTTAATATGTTTAACGGGTTGACCCGTTAAGACACAAATACAACAGGTCATTAATGGGTCAATCCATTAACAACACATGACACATTAAGGGACTTAAAGCTAAACACTAATTTGTTATTTTTGTGTACAGTTTCATGTCGTGTTAATGCATCATGTTGATAAATGTAAATCTATCTTAAATAGCTTGTCCAGTTTCTTCCCTGCCTTTATGACTATTGTTTAAAAAAAAAAAAAGATATTACCTCTTAGACTCTTCGTCTGTTACTATATATCATGCTAGGTTTTAAGTAATAAGCATTAATATATTTTCGAAGGGTTAGTTTGGCAAGCAAGTATTTCTTTTGATTAGACTACGAAGTGTTCTGAGCAAGTTTTAATTGTAAGAAACATCTTTAAATCTATATTATATTTAAATTAATTTTTTATTTTCGATTCAATTAAAGAATAAAGTACTGATCAAAATTAAATTTTTCATATAAAATGGAGTTCGAATTCTTAACTTTTCTTAAGAGGTAAAGTGTACAATTATTTATGCCAACCAAACTGATTGTAAGTAAATTTTTTTTTTTTTTGGATACGTAAATAAATAAATAAATAAAGCTGAGGAGTAAAATATAAGGAAAGAGTACAGATAAGGAACAATAAAATCAGAGTGATGAAACGAACAGTTTTGATTAGGCAAGTGGCCTTGTACACACCCCAAAGTACAACTAACCCACTTGCCAAAAATAGAATTTTATATCAACAAGATAAGGGATAAGAAAGTAAATACAACATATTCCATTATTCCCTGCCTTTTTTAGTAAAAGGAATCTCTAGATTATTCCTAGTTGAATCTTCATTGGCTATCCATATCGGCGTATCATGCGACTGAGGCGGTTGGATTCAATGTTTATGATCTTCTCGAAAAATGTTTTTGTTCTGCCACCCCACCAATCTCCTACGTTAAGAAAATATTAAATTTCTCACACCAAATATTACTACTCCTTTTGTTTAGTACTACTATCCTTTTGTTTAGTATTACTAACACGGATGTAATATATGTTCATAGCTAATTTCTTAATTTATTGAAGTATAAAAAATTAATAATGTTTTATTAGAACTCAAATACATGACTTCTCATTTAAAATGGTCATTTCGTATTACTAGACTACAAGATTATTAAAACTACTATTTTTCTTATTTTCGTTTGAAATATTACTACCACAACTACTAAAATAATTATATAGACTCTGTTTAGTAGATAGATTTTAGCTGATTGGGTTAGAAGGTATGATTAGTTAATAACTTTAGTTAATTATAGAAAGGTGTTTGGTAATTAGTTGTTAGCTGATAGCTGTTTGGTATAATTTATTTTCTCAAAAAGCTAATTGAAAAATTTATTTTGAGTAGCCTTTTGAATTTTAGTATTTTAGAGTTACATAAAGCTTATTAACCAAACATTTATATTAATTTTTTAACCAAGTCAAACAACTAATAGTAGTCAAATAAGTCAAAATTGGCTAATAGGTTGATTATTTATCAAACATGAATAATATTCCTAGACTACATAATATTAATTAAAAAATCATTTCTTTTATAGATTATTTGTGAAATACCGGACCTACCAAGTTGAATTGTCTAAATTCTTTTTAAATTTATTATTGACATAACACAAGTTGATTAGCAAGAAAAAAAAATTTTACATTTTCTATTTTATTATTTCATAAAATAATCTTTTTTTTTGAATACTATTGACCATGTTACATGTAGTATTTGTCCATATACTCTCTCAACCTACCGAAGCCTAACAAAGTCAACATTGCCCCCACTGAGGCTTGAACCCATGACCTCCCACTTGGGAGAATCACTTCATGCCACTTGACCACAAGGCCTTAACTCATAAAATAATCAAAATTATATAAGTTTTACCCCCTCTAAATACAATATGTATTTTCCTTTGAGTAATACAATTGTCCATAATATATATACGTGTTATACACGTTTTCAAAAAAAATATACGTGTTATACACTTTTTTCTGATTTAATATTTAAGAAATGAAAAAAAAAACTTTCTAACATTTATTTTTAGGTCTACTGACTCGGTTACAATGTAGGATTGCCTCCACTAAGGCTCGAACCCACTCCCTTCCACATGGGAGTGTACATTGGATGCCGCTTGACCACAACGCCTTTGACAAAAACTTTCTAACATTAATCTAACAAAAAATAATGTTTTTTTTAAGATAAAATAATGTTTTTTTTTGTTGCTAAAATCACAACTTACATTCACTATCTAAGATAAAATGTCAAACAGTTTAATTTTTGTTTTAATTTTTTAGTAATTCATGAATTAATTAATTTTACTATCAATTAATAAAAAAAAATTATATAATAATCAAATATAAAAATTTAATGGGAAAAATCATCATCAGAATTGGAACCGAAATGTTAATCAAATACTTGGTAATTAGCAGTGTTGCAAAAATCCCCGCCTAGGCCGCCAAAGCACCGCCTAGGTTGCTTAGGCGCTACCCACCTAGGCGTCGACTAGACCGACTAAGCTTTCTAGTCGGTCAATTAACTATTGTTCATTTTTTTTAATGGGTTATTTCACTTAAAACAATATCGTTTTGAGCGAAATAATCCTAAATTGTACAAACTTTAGATATTTTTTAGGTTAATATTTAATATTTTAGTATTGACTATTAAAGTATTATATAATTTATAATTATTAGTGTTTAAAAAATTAAAAATACTTAAACAAATTTTTTTTAAAAAAAATTAAAAACAAAATACACGGACGCCTAGGCGCCGATTAATCCCCGGCTAGGCGTCCTAAGCGCTAGGCGCTCCCCGAGCGCCTAGCGATTTTTTCAACCATGGTAATTAGAATGAATTTTTGTGAAAGTATATTTCATGTTCAACAATATGTTGGAATTATAATGATTATCAATATTGGAATTAGAAGTATGACTTTATAATTGGAATAAATATTTTTAAAATTAAAAAAAAACAAACAAAAAAATCAAGGGATTTGATTTAATATTTTAATATGATAAAATCACAAGAACTAATATGAACAAAAAATAAAAATAAAAACTAAAATCTAAAAGTATTAATTCTATGTAGTGAGGAGACAATGAACTGAAGACGAATTAGATTGAATTAATAGAATGATACATGATTTAAGTTAGAGTTTATTCTATTTTTAGTCCTAGATATATAAGTGACAGTCCGCTTTTATTTTTTATTTTTTAGAATATTCACATTTTGTCCTAGTATTATTGTGGCATGACCATTTTTGGTCCTCCATCAACAAAATCGTTTAAATTCAGTAAAATACAAAGACATTTATGTATTTAATTATGAATTTTTTTAAAAAATAAAAATAAAAATATATATAACGGATCAACTCACTTTGTATAAAAAAAGATTGAAATGTCATTCTATTTTGTTGATAGAAGACAAAAAATGGTCATGCCACAATAATACTAGCTAGAACAAAATGAAGATGTTCTGAAAAAGAAGGATCAAAGGTGAGCTGTCACCTATAACTTTATGACAAAAAATAGAATTAATTCTTTAAATTAGGTAATGTAGTTTTTTAATTATAAAGGTAATAAAATCCTATACATATATTTTAAAAGACAAATATTTGTGTGAAATAGTCTCACGGATCCTTGTCTTGAGACAGATTTGGTCAAGATGAAAAAATAATAATTATACTGAAAAATATAATTCTAATCAAGAATAAAATGTTTATTACTTTTCTTTTGAAAAAAAAAAAAGTAATACTTTTATATTTTAGTTTAAAATTAAGTATTACATTTTCCACATAAATATTACATTTTTTTCTTAGTAACACATACTTGCCAATATTACTTATAAAGAAAAATATAATACTGTTGATGAAAAATGTATCATTTTTGCATTACAATGTTAAAATATTACATTTTTATAAATAACAAAAACGTTATTCATGATTAGTATAAGTATTACATTTTTATATTAAACTAATTGGACGTGATTCATTTTATGAATAAAAATTCGTGAAACTATCTTATACAAGTGTGATCCATTTTTAAAAAAATTATCATTCAAATAATATGAATAACGTTGATTCTCATTATTCTTGCGTCTAACCACGAGCTAAGCACAACCTAAAATTTACTGCATCGCCGCCCTCTCGACAGTAGTTTCTCCACGTAAGTGGAACCCAGGGGCCCCACTCCTCACCCTTCAAAACCCGAAGCCTGAAATAGCGGGAACTAATTACAGATTTTCTTAACCGCCTCACTCGCCGCTATCATTTTGTACTTCTTTTGTCTTTTGTTGCTCTCGACCACCGTTCTCCGCCGCTTGAATCGTTGAAAACTTGCCGGAGTTTCCATTTCCACGACCTTTAACTTAGAGATCCACTAGTTGCTATGTACGTGCGCGCGTAAATTAACGTAGTTTTACAACTCTACTCTGTTCTATAGAATCACAAACTTCATTTAGCAAAGACTGCGGCGGCGGCGGAGAGCAGGGATCGGAATCGGAGGCGCCTCGATCATTTTTCGAGCTGAAGAACCGTGTTCCTTTTTCGGATATCAGAAATTTAATAGAGAAAATAAACTTTTTATTTTTGTTGTTAATTATTTGTTTTACAAATAGTTAAATTAGATCGACTTTGCGTTGTTCTGTTTATCGTGTGAAGTGTGTGTGTGAACAAATTAGTTAAGTTTGTTTTTCTTCGTTGAGTGATGGATCAGAAGAATCTATTTCTATCAGCTTTGGGTGTGGGAGTTGGAGTTGGAGTTGGCATTGGGCTGGCTTCAGGGCAGACGGTAAGCAAATGGACGGGTTCCTCTTCAAACCCCGTTACGGTGGATATTATGGAGCAGGAGATGCTTAATACCATTGTTGATGGTAGAGACAGCAAAGTAACCTTCGATGAATTTCCGTATTACTTGAGGTACAACTACAAATACTAATTGCTTGCTCAATTATTTTATTTTATTTATCATCTCTCTCACTGAGGAAAGTGTATTCTTGCTCGTTTGTATGCTTTTATTTGATCTCTGTGTTTTCCCTAATCTGTGACTACTCCAGTGGATTTACAATTATCAAAATCGATTGATAATTTGATTGCTCAAGTGTTCGCTGTTCTTTGCTTTGGTTACAATTACACTGAGGAAAACTAGTCTAGATCATTTTTACCAACATCTTTTTCAATTAGAATTGGCCAATTTTTTGGTGATTGCATGCCAGATTACTGGTTAATTGCTCCAGTGAAGATGTTTGGTGGTCTTTAGCACTGGGAAATTGATTTCCATTATTTATTGTGATCTGATGACAGTGAACAGACACGGGCCTTGCTAACAAGTGCAGCCTTTGTTCATTTGAAAAGTGCCGATTTTGCTAAGCATACACGAAACCTCTCCCCTGCAAGTCGAACAATCTTGCTCTCAGGACCTGCTGGTTTGTTATCTTAGCCATGCTTGAGTTCTTTTCTTTATCTGTTATTCATTTGATGTTTAGTGGTTAACTGCATGGTTTTTTCTTCCAGAGTTGTACCAGCAAATGCTCGCCAAGGCTTTGGCTCATTACTTTGGAGCGAAGTTGTTATTGCTGGATGTAACTGATTTTTCACTGAAGGTAAGTTTTGTATTAGCCATGAAACATAATTGCATTTTTCGTGTGCTAAACTCTGTGGTTTGTTTGCCTTGCATAGGTTCAGAGCAAATATGGAAGTTCTAGAAATGAATCTGTAAGTTTCTAAAGCATTATATTCTCTAATTTCTATATGCCTGTTTCTGCATCAACTGCCCTTATCCTCAGATAGAAGATCATTGATATTCTACTTGACTACTTTGTTGCTATTGTCTGTTCCTGTAGTCTTTTAAGAGGTCCATATCTGAGACAACATTGAATCGAATGTCAGACTTGCTTGGATCTTTCTCCATCCTTCAGCCAAAGGAGGAAAAGAAAGGTATTGTCGTATCATCTTACTTTCTTAAAGTGTTGTTCTGTTTGACATGCTAACCTTGATCATCTACATGTAAATAGTTAGCGCCAACTCCATTTTTAGAATGCCTTTCCTTTTATGCCATGTACTGTCTTCTGGAATTGATTTTCAATATTGTGCCGTTCAGTATAAGTTGGGGTGGAGGATTTAGGACTAGAGTTATGGAATTCTTTTTCATGCTCTTCTATTTTTCCACTCCATATATTAATTGTTTGAGTGTGTTCTTCTGCAGGTACATTGCGTAGGCAGAGTAGCGGAGTAGATATTCCATCAAAGTATGACATTGTCTTTCTCCTGGCTTGCTAGTGTAGATTTGGACTCTTTTCTCCTTTATCCTCTTCTGTGCATATCCTGATTTTTCCTTTTGCCTGCAATGCCTATAGGGGAATAGAAGGCTCCTCAAATCCTACAACTTTGCGAAGGAATTCATCTGCCTCAGCTAATATGAACAATCTTACTTCATACAGCACTACATCAAATCCAGGTTCTTTATATTTGAAGTGCATCACTGCAAAAAAATTTATTTCAAATTCTAGTTCTGAAATGAATTACACATTTTTACAGGTCCACTTATGCGCACCAGTAGCTTGTCTTTTGATGAGAAGCTTCTAATACAGGCACTTTATAAGGTATTGATATGGGCTGGATACTGTTTTGTCAATATGCATCCCTTTGGTAACTTATGTTTCTTATTTTGTTAGGTTCTGGTTAAAGTGTCCAAAACATGTCCTATTGTTCTGTATCTTAGGGATGCTGAAAAGCTCCTTTGTAGATCAGAAAAAGTATACATCTTGCTACAGAAAATGTTAAGGAGATTGTCTGGATCAGTATTGATCCTTGGTTCAAGAATTGTGGATCCTGGAGATGACTACAGAGAACTAGATGAGAGGCTTTCTTCTGTGTTTCCTTATAACATTGAAATTAAACCACCAGAAGAAGAAACTCATCTTGTCAGCTGGAATTCTCAGCTGGAAGAGGACATGAAGATGATACAGTATCAGGATAACAAAAACCACATAATGGAAGTACTGGCAGCTAATGATATTGAGTGTGATGATCTTGGTTCTATCTGCATGGCAGACACAATGGCCCTCAGTAACTATATTGAAGAAGTTGTGGTATCAGCAATTTCATACCATCTTATGAATACCAAGGACCCAGAGTACCGAAATGGAAAGCTTGTAATTTCATCAACAAGGTCTTAATTAACTCGCACTTAACCCCATTACCTCCTCTCATTTTATTTTATTTTTCTGTTGACTTGTGTTCTTCTTGCAAAGAATCCTCTGACTTGATGCCCTTTTTAATTAAATAGTTTGTCACATGGGATGAACATATTCAAGGAAGAAAAATCTGCTGCAGGAAAGGATACCCTAAAGCTTGAATCAAAAGCGGAATTATCCAAGGTTGAGTCTTTATTTTTACTTTTTAATTTTTTTTTGTGGACATGCGTAAGGAATGTAACAACTTTGGAACTCAGTTTCATTTCCTTGCTTTCAATAGGAGACACAGAGTGGGGAAAAAGGCAGCAAGGGACCAGAAACAAAAGCAGAAAGCTCAACAGCTCCTGAAAGCAAACCTGAAACAGGATCCACAGCTCCAGCTCCCACTACAAAGGATGCCACCAGTTCAGGCACTGCAGTAAAAGCTCCGGTAAGCATTCTGCTTATGGTTTTCTAGATTTTTCATTTCCTTATTACGATGGTATCTCAATTCTCATCTTGCTGATGGTATCAGGAAGTTCCTCCTGACAATGAATTCGAGAAGCGTATAAGACCCGAAGTCATACCAGCTAAAGAGATTGGTGTAACATTTGCTGATATTGGTGCCTTAGATGAGATCAAAGAATCTCTTCACGAGTTGGTGATGCTACCTTTACGGAGACCGGACCTGTTCACAGGTGGTCTGTTAAAACCATGCAGAGGTATCCTGCTTTTTGGCCCGCCAGGCACAGGGAAGACAATGCTGGCCAAGGCCATTGCAAAGGAAGCTGGAGCAAGTTTCATTAATGTGTCTATGTCAACCATTACATCTAAGTGGTTCGGCGAAGATGAGAAGAATGTGCGCGCCTTATTCACTCTGGCAGCCAAGGTTTCCCCAACTATTATATTTGTGGATGAAGTTGATAGTATGCTTGGGCAGCGCTCCAGAGCTGGGGAGCATGAAGCCATGCGGAAAATAAAGAATGAGTTCATGTCTCACTGGGATGGCTTACTCACAAAACCAGGTGAAAGAATTCTCGTTCTGGCAGCAACCAACAGGCCATTTGACCTTGATGAAGCAATTATTAGACGATTCGAGAGAAGGTACCTCTAGCATTTGCTATTGCCATCACTTTTATTTAGTGTTAATTGACTGGAAAAATAGAATCAGTTGAGCTATTCTCTAACTAGACTTCAATTGGTACTTCATTGAGCTGCTTCTTATGATTCTAGAGCTCGACGCTTGCACGAACAAAGCTTTTCTTAACATACAGAAAGATTGGACTAGTTTACATTTTCTGAAGCAAAATATACCCTCTGTGTACCATCACGTGTACCAAGTACATTTGCAGCATTATTTACCATGATATTATACAGAATCACTTGTTTAATTAATTTATTTTTTAGGTTGACTAATGATGAATAATGTCATTTCTGAAAATACAGAATCATGGTTGGCCTACCTACACTAGAACAAAGGGAATTGATCTTAAAGACACTACTGGCAAAAGAGACAGTGGGCAAAGGATTGGACTTAAAGCAGCTTGCTACAATGACTGAGGGCTACACCGGCAGTGATCTCAAGGTTGTGTTTGGTGTTTATACATTACATTAAATGCTTATATTCTTGTGTACGACACTGAAAAATATTTGCAATGCTTCCAAACAGAACTTGTGCACTACTGCAGCATATCGGCCAGTTAGAGAGTTGATCAAGCAAGAAAGACTTAAAGATGTTGTAAGTTCATTATCAGGATTCCGTTCATATTAATTCTTCCTACTACTGTGATTCATGATTAAATACCGAAATCTGCAGGAAAAGAAGCGCCTGGCTCAAGAAGGAGGTCCAAATTGTGGAGATGCTCCGACAGCGAATGAAGATAAAGGGGAAAGGGTCATCACCATCCGGCCTTTGAATATGGACGATTTTATGGAGGCAAAGAATCAGGTAATAAGGCTCTCTCTCTCTCTCTCTTCGGATAAGATAGTGTTCTTCATGTAATCCAGCTAATAATTTTGGGGTGGGGTTGTGATATACAGGTTGCTGCTAGCTTTGCAGCTGAAGGATCTATAATGAATGAACTGAAGCAATGGAACAATTTATATGGGGAGGGAGGTTCAAGGAAGAAGGAACAGCTGACATACTTCCTGTAGAAATGCTCCTCATCATCCTGATGTGGATCATGAAAAGATCAGAGGTTAAGTTCCTGGAAATCTGACGGTACGTGTATTGTACAACTGGATGGCAATCCAACCTGAGATCTTTGACCTTAGGAGCAACTGAAGCCCGGGTTATGATTTCTGCCACGCTCATATATATATATATAGAAGACTGGATTATGATATTGGTAAAAGTTAGTATTATATATAGTTAATCATAGATTTTATTCCAAGGGAACATTAGTGGGTTTAGGCTTCTGGTCTGCTTTCATTCTTATGACTTATGTCTTTGGTTGTGGAACACACATGATATGCTCCGAGAGAAATTAGACCTGTGGTTCACTTTATGGTTCGATGTTTGAAAACTTTGGAATTTATAAGGAAGACCCGTTTTACCAATCATCATACTTATAATTAGGCTTATTAGCGATAAAAATAAAACCTTTTACACTGTGATAATTATATTTAAATTTTAATTAAAATAAAAACTTTTGTTTGTGACCATTGAATGTATACAAATTATATTAAAATTTCTCAAAACAATATTAAGTATTTGTATTTATAATAATTTAATTTTTAACTTAAAAAAAAATACTCTAGTTAACTAAGTTTGTAAAGATTAGAAACTAAAACCTATTGAAAGTAATGATGTTTGCCTGCTATTATGTATAAAATATACATTAATTACTGGCTATTAGAATATATGAATCACATCTTTGTTTGATACAACAGTCAACATATATTGACCTTTTTCTTTTAGTTGTATCACAACTTGAATATAGATTACTGGCACAAGATAAATGGACTCTACAATGAAGAATTAACATATATATTCACCTTTCAATCTAACGTAATTTTTTTTTCTTTTTGGGTTATTGTTTTGTTTTGTTAAATTAGCATTCTTCCCGTACGATACATAGTCGAAAATTATGCTCGAAAGTCACAATCTTTATATATATATATATATATATATATATATATATATATATATATATATATATATATATATAT
>NC_044923.1:7825003-7846922 GCF_003576645.1 Ipomoea triloba | reverse complement strand
TATATATATATATATATATATATATATATATATATATATATATATATATATATATATATATTTAACAATACTGTTTTGTTTATTCATTCTATATTATATACCATAAATCAACAACAATTTAAAATCTAAATAAATCATATACGGATCGGAGTACAATTTATATTTGTTGAAAATTAAAATAGCACACATAATGAAAATTAAAATAGCACACATACATAAGAAACTAATTACTAACAATTTAATATGCATTTTAAGATATAAATTATTAAAGACTTTTTTGTACACAAAATTCATACTTCTACTCACTTCTACTGCAACCAATATTTGAATCATCGCAAATTAAAATTTTGAACCGTTTGGATTACTAACTCTAGAATAAACCACGTAAAGCTTTTTATGATTAAAAAAATCTTTAATAGCATACCAACATGCTTTAAAGTTTTTCCTTTTGTTAATACATATATAATTAATACAAAAGTAAATAAATAAATAAATATCAATTTATATATACACAAAATTACATCTTAAACATATATTAATACAAAATAAATAAAAAATATAATCCACAATCCTATTTGAAAAATATAAATAATTATATGATAAAAATTATATATTAAACTAACTGATTTTAACACGGCGCGATTGATTTAGGGTGTGTTTGGAAACCCAAAAAATGATTTATGAAAATTATTTTTCAGATTTTCCATGTTTAGTAAGGGAGGAAATACTAAAGTTAATGGAAATTGATTTCCAGTCAAAAGAAAACAAAGTCGATTTTCTGAAAAATAACTTTCTCTTTTTTTTGGGGAAGTCATTTTCCACCACAGCCAGTCTTCACGAAAACCCATATCACTGATTTCCGATGAAAACCCACATCACTGGAGTGTTATACATACATACATACATACATATATAAAAATATATTATATATTATACTAGTTTTTGTAAGAAAATTATAAATAATGTACTAATAGAAGTTATGAAATGTTTGTAATGGTGTATTCGATTTAGAGTTTTAATAACGTTAATTTGGTGGACTTTTTAATATGAAAAAGTTTTTAAATATTTGTCCTATAGACTTTTATAAACTCTTACAAAGTTATGAAAGTTCAAAAGATTCTAGAAAATTATTTAAAATTCATCACTTTCAAACTCGTTGAAAGTCTATAAAAGTGTTGAGTGAATACACCCCAAGACCTATTAATGGTATACATTAATGTTAGCAGTGATTCTCATTGGGTACATGTCACCTTTGTGTTATTTCATTGAATACAAGTTAGATATATAGTTAATTTTAACTTATAAATAATAAGTCAGGATGGCCGAGTGGTCTAAGGCGCCAGACTCAAGTTCTGGTTCTCGTGAGAGAGCGTGGGTTCAAATCCCACTTCTGACATTGTCGACATACTTTTGACTACTGTGTTCTGTGTTTTATTATATGCTATGCTATAATCCAATACATTCACCCAGTGACCCAACGCCATTATGAAAATTTGAGAAAATTCTTACAATTTTTTTTTGAAAACAGAAAAAATAGTAAGCCAAATATAGCTTTTATTGTAAGCAGCTCTTTAGGGTACACCATATATATAATATTCACCCAACGCCATTATGAAAATTTGAGAAAATTACATAGTAAGCCAAATATAGCTTTTATTGTAAGCAGTTCTTTAGGGTACACCATATAATATTCACAAAATAAAAACGATGACAGAATACAAAGCTATATACAATAAGGAAATGAGCAAGGCTAACTATGAAAGAAAGACCCGGTCCACCAGTTGATCCTTGATGTAGCAAACACAAGAGCCTGAAGACCACTTCCAGAAATATAGGACAAGAAAAGCAAAGACCACTGGCAGAGGCTTCAGTATGCAGATAATGCCTTCTTCTTTCTTACATCCAGTTCTGAGAAACTGTGTATGTTTTCCCTGGCTCTGATGGATTCACCATGCCCGTGTTGTTGCCTAAACTAAGACCTGAATTATTGTTTGTTAGCAATGCCATTAAAATTCCACCGTGTACCCTCCCTTCAGGAGCTCTGACTGGCATACTAGCTTGCTTGAGACCAAAGCATTTCCCGCTAGAGCTGTTTGGAGATGTTAGCATACTTGTCTCCATTTTTATGGTATCAACGTTCATGTCGTCGTGACTGACAGTATTGTTCAACTTCTCAGGTTTGTTGTGTGTTGTATCCTGGACTATAACACCAATGGTGGCTCCACCGTGAACTCGCTTGTCCTGCACCAGAGCACCGTGAGATGCACAAAGCCCCGTTTTTCCCCTAGCGAGTGAGTTACAAGGACCATCACCGATGCCAAATTCAGAGCCAGCCTGACCCCAAGAGCATCTCTTCCCTCCACCATGTGCCTTGCAGAATTCAGTGCTTCCTTGGGCGCTTTTTCCACAGCCTTCAAACTTGCATCTCTTGCCCCCACCATGGCGCACACAAAAATCAGTCCGGCCCCTTGCACTCTTTGTGCAATCGGTCACAGCACATCTCTTACCGCCCCCATGTGCTACACAGTAAAGAG
Organism: Ipomoea triloba; assembly: GCF_003576645.1. NCBI lineage: Eukaryota > Viridiplantae > Streptophyta > Magnoliopsida > Solanales > Convolvulaceae > Ipomoea > Ipomoea triloba. The sequence continues at coordinate 7,844,388 of NC_044923.1, read as the reverse complement.
TCCCTCCATGCACACTTTTTGGGCAAACCCCACCTCCTTGGAATAAACATCTTTTCCCTCCACCATGGCCCTTGCAAAATGGAGTGCTCCCTTCTGCACCCTTTGTACACCCTTCATATGAGCAACGCTTACCACCACCATGTGCCTTACAGAACATTGTGCTCCCTTGTGCCCCCTTGGTGCATTGCGGATACTGGCATCGCCGACCACCTCCATGTGAAATGCAGAGACCAGAAAGGCCTTCGGCACTCTTTGTGCAGTTCTCTTTCTGGCATCTCTTGCCTCCACCATGGCGAATGCACAATCCAGATTTCCCTCTGGCAGCACGGGCGCAACCCTCATAGCTGCAACGACGCCCACCACCATGTGCAATACAGAAATCTGTACGTCCTTCAGCACTCTTGGTGCATCCTAGGAATTCACACCGTCGACCACCACCATGGGCCTTGCAGAATGCAGTTCGACCCTCAGCTCCTTTATGGCAGCCAGATTTCTGACACCTCCGGCCACCGCCATGGGCAATGCAAAGGCAAGAAGCACCTCTTGCTCCTTTTACACATCCCTGGAACTGACACTTTTTACTACTACTACTACTACGTTGTTGATGCTGCTGCTTCTGTTTTGTTACCCCGGAAGAACAGGTTACAGAGCTTTTAAGGTTAGCTATGGCACTGGAACAGGGATCATGAGAGATGGGAGCTGAATTGATTTGTCTTTCAGCCTGATTGACATAACTAGCCCTAGCGCTATTTGGAGTCTGTAATGGATTGATGAAACACCCACTTTTTAAAGAGGATGACATTGACCCTTCATCTATTTGAACTCCAACAATAGTCTCTGGCAGCTTCATGGAACTATGTGGTGAAGTAGAGCTTTGATATGCTGTAGTAATACCAGATTCACTAGGGCCACTGGAAAGACTCAGTTCCAGATCAACCTTAAGTGGCATATTAAATTCTTTCTCACAGCTGGCTGACTTTTTGGGGCTCAGTGACTTCTCATTGCCAAGATGGAGAGTGAAATCCAATTCTAGGTCCATTGAGGATTCGTCATCACTTTCTTTCGTCGAAGAAGTTGAGGTGCACACAGTTGCAGTGGCTGAGCTCCCCCCCTTACTCTCCGAAGAACTTGATGAATGACCAAGACGCAGACACAAAGAGGACCCAACCTGCTCATTGGTGGGTCCATCAATCAAGCTCCACTTCCTTTTGATTCCCTTTGCGGAAGAAATAGAGGAGACTAAAGAACCAAGGGAATCAAGTCGCAATGTCGTATCTGCACAATAACCACCTTGCACTCCAGCTCCTCCTATTTGAATTGGATTGCCCAGATTATTATATGCATTTAAGGACAGGTTTGCAGCAAAACCAAAACTGTGGAATCTGGGATCCATAAACTGTTAGCTAAAACTTGACAACTATTACTTGAACCAATCTTAATAGCAAAGGTGCAGTTAACCTGACTTCCGGGCTTTTATTAAAATAAAACAAAGTTAGTCCTAAAACTAGTGCTAGACATCTCTGGAACAGCACATCCCACCCCCACTCACAAAACCTGAAGTATCACGTCGATCCATTTCCTTAAAAAATAATATCCCAGCTGCTAATGATCAACAATGGTAATGCATGCAGATAATATGCAAACTCGAAACCTTCAGCACAATATCATTACAACCAATCATCCTGCATTAGAAAAATTTTGCTATAAGGAGCTATTGGATTGCACTGTTAAAATATATTTAAAAAAGTATATAATGAAGTGACACAGGTAAACTAGCATTTTAAACAGAAAGGGAATTAGAATATAGCATCATTCTTTTAAGTATGTATGTATAGAAAATGAAATGAAAACACTAATCAATTTAATAAATATACAAGGAAAAGGAAGCATGAATAGATATCCATACATGAAAACTCAGAAAATTTTGGCACACATTAGCTACACATGGTTATTTATTAAGAGGTGTGTGTGTGTGGGTTGGGGAGGGGAAAGGGAGAGAGACGACAGGGTGTTATTGAAAGTTTAACAATGAAATCTAGTAACGTATCAATTCAAACATAAGTTGACTGCATTATGCAGCATTAAGACCTATACATGCAACACAGTTGGACCTTTGTTCGAACTCAAGAGCCCAAAACAATTAATTCTTGGTTTTGATGCATATGAACCTTTTAAGCTCAACCTTATATGGTGGTCACAATGGAGATTAAAATCTTGCCACCTTAGACAAGTTATGTTCCCATCACACCCCAAGCCCAAAATAGAAAGCCAAGGTAGTACTTGATTCCATTAAAGATTCAAGAGGTGGCTCCCACGGGTCTTCCGTAACTGTGGGATGTCACATTACCCCTCATTAAATGCTCCCACAGGACTCGCACTCGGTACTTCTGCCCAGTAGAAACTATAATACTAATAGTTTTAGGTTTTTTCTCAGTTTTTTGTGAACCCACCATATTACTCCACTATATTTTAATTATTTATTATCATTATAAAAATTATAATTACAATTATTATTTTTATTATACTTAAATTAAACACATCAAAATTAAAATAAATTTATAATTATAAATGTTTAAAAAAAACAGAAGAAGAAGTTGGCCGTTGCTATTTGCGATGGCCAAAAAAAAAAAAAAAAACCATTCAGAGTGGCCGCCGCTGCACACGTGGGAGTGTGTAGCACACGCGCCCGCTTGGGCGGCGGTGAGGCGCAATTGGGCGTCTCACCTTTATTTATTTATTTCAAACCTGCAAAAACCAGGTTGTTGTAGGAAAAAAATACCTCAAAAAGCCTTGCTTCCCATTTGTGCAAAAACAACACACAGTTTTTTCTTCCTCAAAAACTAAACAAAAACCCCTAATGGGGTTGCTCTAATTGTAAAAGTCAATAGCACTTTGCAGTGCTCTGCGCGCAAATGCTTAAACCCTTTTGGAACTCATGATGCAAAAAGGTTAAACCGTTTGTTGCATATAGGTCTATGAACCCAATCTTGTATAAGGGTTACAATCCATACCCCCCCTATTTGAATTGAATAAATATTTTACTTCTCACCCTTATTGAATTAGATTATGATAAATCAGTGAGACAAAAATCCAAAAAGAAATGATCAGCCAAATATTTAGTTTACCATAGAGTAATAATTCAACGGAAAGTTTACCCTACTGGAAGTTCAGAGCTAAAAAATCCTTTTTGTTTTGTAGTAAGCATATTGAACATTAGATAAAGGTTAACATGTGACATGTGTGCAGTGTGCACCTTAAAAATCCTAAGAAATTCTCCCCATCAAATTAGTTTTTGATCTCACTCCAAAATTAGACCTAAAGCCTCAAACATAATTATAGAGAGAAAAAAGAAGAGTTCAACTTGGCATCTATAATAATCTATATATAACATAACTGTCACTATGGAACTATAACGTATTAAAGAATTTATCTCTGCTAACTTCTAGTTTACCCCATCTTTCCAGCTGAACGTTCAGAAATCCATATACAATTATTCAAATTTCCTCCACCGAATACTTGAAAAAGTTAAAGAACCGTAAAGGAAAGTGACAACAAGCAAAGGAAATAAACACTAGACCCTCAAAAAGCAAAGGAAATTCAAACCAACCGACAATTTAACAGAATCTGCTATTAAATCGAATTCCAACACAACAAATATAAAGCAAACAAAAAATATACTTCACAAAAAGACAACAGCAAGAAAAATGAAAGTATTTTAGTAATATATCAAAATTCAGCTAAAAACAGCAAACAAAGCTCAACTCACTACGGATGCAGCTGAAATTTGACAATTTTTTGCCGGGAAATTTAAAAAAACTACAACAAAATTGCAGATTCAAGGAATATGAAATTCAATGAAAGATTTGAAACTGGAGCAAATGCTGCAGTGGACTAGATCGAGCAGATTAATACGGCGAAGAAACAACAGATCGAAGAAAGTACCTTTCGGGCTCAATTATCTCATGAGGCAGAAACGCTTCCTAGAGAATCAGAAGATGGATACATATACACGTATATATCATCAGCACACAAACATATACATACAGTACATGTGCAGTTATATCTATGTCCAGAGAGAGAAAAAGAATTAGGGCTTTTGAGCGCCGGCAGAGGGCGAATGGAACAGGGGGAGAAAGTGAGCTGTGAGGACAATATGATGAGGGAGAGAGAGAGAGAGAGAAGAAGAAGGGTTTTTGTGTGCGCGTGTGTATTGTGTATACAAATGCGGTTATGTACATGATAGCGAGTGTAGGCGCGTTCAGACGGGCGAGTGGGAAAATGAACGTTAGCGTTGGTGGCGAGGCAGCGCATGGTAAAGTGGTCGGTGTACGTTAAGCTTGGCCCCAGAAATAGCGGTATTGCTTCGGCGTCCGCCCCATTTTTTTTTTTTGTAATGATTCGTATGTTGTGTGCGGATGCCCCGCGCGAATTTGGTGAAGATTTTTATTGGAATTTGATGTGTATCAAAGAAAAATAATAATTTAAATAAAATTGGTAAGCATATTCCCAAGAATAAAGTTTTTTTTTTATCCGCATGAGTAGCTCAGTTGATCATAAAGATTCTTTGTGCCCAGTCAACAATGATCTAGCATATGTGTTCAGATTACGATTACCATAATTTACATTTTCCTAGATATTCTGTCGGGTTGAGAAATGTGACCATTGGATTGATAATTCAACCTTTTAGGAAAAAAGAAAAAAAAAATTTGACATGTATTTTAATTTTATTTTTTAAAAAGGAAAATTATCGTAACTCTTTTGACTTAATTAAAAAAGTTTCTAGGAGGCATACCAAGTTAGAGATGAATGGACTCCTTAGTTTCAGGGTTATTTTTGACTTCGAGTAAGATTATGATGAGGATTTCAAAGTTAGTTTCAGAGGATGATGGTTGCATTGGTGATGATTGCAAATTGCATAAATGTGAGCGACGAACATTTTGAGGATAAAGTTAGGTTGTCCGTTTGCTTTGCCCTAGCTGTACTTTAATTTATGTTTGCTGTACATGTTTACTTTTTTGGTTTTTTTTTTTAAAGGATTTGGTTCTTGCCCCCTCTTCCATTTTGATGGTTTTGTCGGGTCTATCATAAATTAAGTATGAAAATACAGAATGGGTGTAAAAAGTACGTAAATATTGGCCTAAAACAGTAGTCCGAGCCAAATAATACAAGATATAGCCACAAACATGAGCTAGAATAATATTGTAGGCGCGAAGATTGGGCCATGGTGCTCAGCTTAGGAGTTAAGACCCAAGCCAATGGATCATGAGAGGTTTGGTGAGCTAAGTGATGATCTTTAAGGGTGCATTATATAGTGTAGAGGACATTTCGGATTGTTGACAAATGTACGGCATCAACTTGCCTTCAATCTTAGCCGTACCTGTGTCCCCCAACCCCACTACCTGGATGTCAACGACCTCCGGTCCACACGGATAAACAAAGCATCCTTCTTTCTAGTGTATAAGATGCGTGATAACTTGGTGGTTAAGAACTTGTGTTGTTATACTCGAAGTTGTGGGTTTGAACCTTGTTGGTTGACCTTTGTTAGTATTTTGCTTCCTTTCACGTTGCCTTTCAACTTCTTGGGCCACCATTCTTCTCTGCCACTCTGCTTGGCCAAGACTTTTTATTGGGTCCTCAACACATTTCTTTTAAAATTAATTAGAACATGTTAAATCGATTAATAGACAAAAAATAGTATATTTTGTTAAAAATATATATAGTAATATTACTTGAGGTATATATATATTGGAAGAGAAAATACTACTTGTACTTTTAGTCTTGTGATACATTAATATAACTTATTTAGATTGATTAATAATAATAATAATAATAATAATAATAATAATAAAAGTAAATCACTTTTAGAATCAATTAACAAATTAAAAATAACAAAAATACAAAATAAATACATGTAATAAGATTCAAAAATAAACACACTATTGTGTTGTTCAGCAACTATATTCTATAGCAAATATTATTGTGTTTAAATTTAATTTTTACTCTTCATTTTGTTATTAAAAAAAATAAGTTGGAGAGAAAATTTTAGTGTTAAAGACTATATTATGTGCTTATGAAATTATATTATAAGTATAATTTTGTTAGATATTAAAATACTGTCAAAATACATATCATAAATCAATTTTTTAATCATTCGGTACAATGATTAGCATTAATTTAAATCAATGATGACAATTAGTTTATGACATTAGTTTTGAAAGCACTAAAATCAACCGATGGCATTAATTTAAAGGAAATTAAAGTATTCTTAAATTATGTATATATGCCGCATGTTGACTTGATCGAATTGAAGATCAATTAAACAAAGGTTAATTTCACATGTAGTCTTTATTTTTATTTTATTTTATTTTATACTTATGTCAGGTGATCTTAGCTTCATTGGACTAATTAATATTAAACCCACATGACCCCGTTACTAGAGTCATTGCAGAAGTAAATCGCGTGTTGTGCAATCCCACAACTCAAAACCCTAATTTTTATGTGTGGGCAAAAAATCAAATACACATTTCATCATGCCGAGTCTTTTTCCCCATTCATATTTCTCTTGGAACCTATGGTCTTTAGTTAGAATGGGTAAGACTAGTCAAATTAATCCCTTAATTAATTATAGTAATAAGTTATACTTATCTAGTTTTGTTTTTCCCCTAAAAGACTAAAAAGTGGTGACTTATTTTTATTTTATCATTCATATTTTACACGGTGTCATTACTCTTCCATACAATACGCAATGTCATTATTGTTGTGTCATTTACTTTGTCATCTCGTATACAGAGTACTTTATAAATTAAAATAAAAAAAATCTTGTAAATAAGAATTAAATTTAAGTCATTTATATTACAAATGAGACATTTTTCCATCGCAATACACCATGCATTAAAAAACATTCCTTAATATGGTCATTAATCGAAGACCAAAAAAAAAAAAAACAAAAAAAACCACCTCATAGACAAAAGAAACTTATAAAATATTATCTTTTTAAAGTTAAAATCTTTATATCCTAAAAATACACAAATTATCCCAAACCTGTTATTATTTTAAATTAATAATAATAATTAATATAATAATATTAAAATGTTGTAAATAATATTAATTTGTTGTCAATAAAATATCTACGATGACTTAACAGAACCAATCAAATTACACTCCTAAATTATGTCCTTATTTGTTGTATTCGTGGAGTTGTATATTATGCATGAAAATATTGTACTTTAATTTTTCAGATCAAATTACTATTACAACGTTAAATATTTTATTAGTTAAAACTAAAATACTAAATCGATTTGTCTAAGTGTAATTACCTCGAATACATTACTTACCATTGGTCCTGAAAGGTTAGGGATACAAGTCTAGAGGAGGTGAATAGACTTGTATACATTTTGAAAATGTTAACGGTTCGATTAAGTATTCTGAAGGATTACTTCTTCACAGTTAAAGATTCGTTGAGTATGCACAATGGAAAATATTTTAACCATTTTAAGTGGTTTTGCACGTAAGTTTTTGTCCTTCCTAAATGTTAATGGTTTGAGTGTAGGTAAAGTATGAATGCACTAAAATAATGATAGAGAGAGATTTTACTGGTTCAGCCAATTCAACATACTCCACTTTTCTCCTTGAATTCCTAAGGATGTTTGTCCTAATCTCCTATTAGTACAAAATGAACACTCAAATCTTGAACACCAAGTCGGCCTTGAGTTTCACAGGTTTTTCAACCCAATAAGAGTTTACTCCGCCTCTTTCTACTTCTACCGCGTAGAGATACAAGTTTCAAAGAAAAGGTTTCTTTGATTCTCCAACTACAAGTCATGACTCTTTGATGTTGATCTTGATCTTCACTTTGAGCAGCACAAGATTCTATTCTAGACACTAGACATTTTGTTGTAGCTTTATTTTATTCTCTCTTACAGGTAACGTAAAATGGAACTTGAAAGCTTGTAGCACTTGAATAATTTTCACTTTAAAAAAAAATAGACTAGCTCCTTCTTCAGTCTTGAATGAAGGTATTTATAGGCGTTTTGAAATGAATCTATTGGAGACCGGGAAACTCATTTCAAATGTCTCTTAACCATCAAGTAATGACCAGTGTGTAATCCGAAAAATTACTTTATGTGTCAAATTTTCCAACCGTTTCACCACCTTTTTAGCTAAATTTTACTTTTTTATATTTTTGCTCCAAATGTCTAGGCTTTTTAAGAAAAATCTCCATGGATGTGTACCTAGGACTCTCTTTACCTTGGTCACATTTTCTCATAAAGTTGTGTCTTACCATTAGAGTTAATGTTTCGAACCTTAACACTTGCAACCTTTTGGTTTCGAATAGTTGACCTTACTATTCGAGCTTCTCCTTAAATCTTCTTCTACTCGAAATGTAAATCAGACTCTTCCAATATTCGGACTTTGCAACCTTTCGCTCTTGAACTATTCTACTCTTCGACTTTTCATCTCGAACTCTTCTAGTCTTCAATCCTTCAAAGCTGTCTTCTGGCTATCCGAAACGTAATCATTCGAGTAACTATTCGGACTATTCGAAACGAGTAATAGAGTTCATAAGTCTAAAAAATAAATTGGGAACTAAAAGTTCTTATCTTTTAATTTGGTTTCATCAAAATTTAATTATACTTGTTCCTAACACTTACTAAAATAATTTGCTTAATAAATATATTTGGAATAAGATTCAAATTAGCCACTGAACATAACATGAAAATGCAATTAGGTCACTGAACAAAAAAAAAGTACAATTAAGCCACTGAACACTCCAAATACATGCAATTTCACCTGATAGCAGATTACCTTCCATTTCATCAAGTTGTCTGCTTATGTGGATGGTGAGTTAGCATTTAAAAATAATTTTTTAATAATAAATATTAAAAATAAAAATAAAAAATTATTTTTTTTAAAAAAAAAATGGTCGCCACCTTCCCCACTCCTTCGTCTCCAACCAGAAAGAAGTTATGAAATTTATCTATAATACCTTGAAAATAAAACTCTAATAAACACTGCATTCTGGCGTTTGCTTGTTTTTTATTTAAATAAAAAATTTAAATTTTTTATTTATTTTATTTTTATTTTTAAAATTTATTATTAAAAAAATATTTTAAAATGTCAACTGACCATCCATGTAAGCAGACAACCTGATGAAATGGAAAGTAACATATTATCAGGTAAAATTGCATGCATTTGGAGTGTTCAGTGGTCTAATTGCACTTTTTTTTTTCGTTCAGTGGCCTACTTGCATTTTCAGGTTTCGTTCTGTGGCCAATTTGAACCTTATTCCAATATATTTTAGAGTTAGTTCTATTTTTGGTCATAGATTTATAAGTGAAAATTCACTTTTAGTCCATTTTAAGAGCATCCATACCAAAGGATTTTGTGAAGTTTTTTGCAGAGTAAAAATTAAAAATCAAAGCAATTGATGTGGAGCATGGGTTTTGAGCAAAATTTTCTCCTACAAATTCAAGAATTTTGCAGGAGATGAAAAAAAAAAAAACAACTCAGTTCGCGTGTTTGAGGCACAATATTGTGCCCCAGCGGGCGCGTGTATTGTTGTCGACGCGCCCACTGGGACGCGTCAGAGTTGCTGCCAACTTGCGGCCACTCTGACTTTTAGGCACCTTTTTTGTTTTTGTTTTTTTTTTTTTGGTGTTGTCAACATTCTTTTTTTTTTCTCTCTCTTTTTTTGTTTTTTTTTTTTTGGGGTTGTCAACATTCTTTTTTTTTTCTCTCTCTTTTTTTGTTTTTTTTTTTTTGGGGTTGTCAACATTCTTTTTTTTTTCTCTCTCTTTTTTTGTTTTTTTTTTTTTGGTGTTGTCAACATTCTTTTTTTTTTCTCTCTCTTTTTTTGTTTTTCTCTTTCCTTCCATACTCGCTTTCCTAATCACACTTACAAAAATTTCTCAAAACAAAAAAAAAACCTCCACTATTACGGATGCTTTTATAACATCCCTTATTGGTACTAGTATTATTATGGCTTAGCTTTAACCATTTTTTGTCATCCGTCAACAAACATGTTCAAATGACGTTAAATATGAGGACATTTTATATTTAAATATGATGTATCAGGACATGTTTTTTAAGTTGGAACTTTCAGAGAATCAGTTATAACCCGTTGGGACCCATTAGCAAGGTTCATGAGTGAGTAAATCACCGAACCAGAAAGTCTGATCACATACTCTACTAGTTGAGTTGGTTGCGAGCCAAGTAGTCTCAAGGATAAATATGAAGTTCATGGTAATTAAGTTGGCCAATATACACATCATATTGGGGTCGATCGAATTTGGGAATCTAGGGTCCTTCGTATACATGGATCGGAGCACATATGTATGGAATTTCAAAATCGGAAGGGAACATGTGTTGTGGGTGGTGGGTGAGCTAGAATACCGTATACCCCTAGAATGTGAAGTGGTAGCAAGGGTTTGAAATATCACTCAACTTATTATCTAAGAGGCTCAAAAATAAAAAGAGAAAGGCTAAAAAGGTACTAGACTACTAGCTATCCAAAGCAAAAAAAAAAAAAAAAAAAAAAAAAAAAAAAAAAAAAAAAGGGCGGGGGAGGGGAGGGGTTTTTTTTTTGAGTAGTACTGACTCTGTTACAATGTAGTATCTGTTCATAGCTACTTTCTCAACCTACTAAAGCACAAAAAGTCAACAGTTGCCTCCACTGAGGCTCGAACCCACTCCCATTATTCATGTGGGAGTGTAAACCGGGATACCGGGTGCTATTAGACCACAAAGTCTTTGGCCGGGGGTTTATTAGTTAGTGAGGTGAAAGTATTTCTAGTCCTTTCATTCACTAATGTTAAATGGTAAGAGATGTTAATGCTTATGTGAAGGATAATAAGCTTTAATAATGTCTATATATTGATCCAATTTCACATAGCTATGATAGAGGAGATTATAGATGAATGGTACATCATATTAACATATGTCAGAGTTTGAAAATGTTTGCATTGCCTATTCCGAATGATAAGACATCAAATCAAAAAAAGAAGACAAGAAACAGGCAAAAACCAGCACGTGGTTTCCCAGCGAAAATTTGGACCGTTTTTCCATGGGCACACTGGAAATGGCCTAAACCAAAGGGCGCCCAGTCATTATGGCTCCTTCCACGACCGAAAAGCTGGATACACATCTGATTTTTCGATGAGTCCTACTCCATATATATATATATATATATATATATATATATATATATTTTTTTTTTTTATTTCTACTCTATCACTTTTACTTTTTAATGTGATAATTAATAATTAGTTATTTTTATCTTATGGGTCTTAATAAAAATGTTAACATCAAAATTGGGTGAGAGTATGAGAAAGAATAAAATTTGAGAGTAGTATTTTTGTATTTACATTGGCAACTTGCATATTTGTTCAGATTTGTTGTCGGGAGATTTAGGTTGTGTTTGGAAACCAGAAAAATAAGTCATTTTTCCATAAAATATTCTCCATTTTAGTGTTTGGTTGCATTTCGAAAAATTATCTTGATGTGTTTGGTTAATTTAAATTAATCCGACTTAACTATAATATACTTATCAATTAATCTACTTTAAAATTTAAAAGTTACTCCGTATAATATAAACGAGTTTTAATGGTTTTGTACAGTACATAATTGTAATCTCCAACATTATCAGAAGAATAGATGAGAACAAAGATAGATTCATTTTATATTTTATATAGTAAACTATTTTACTAACCAAATTTGAATATTTTATTTCATTCCAATAATGGTTTTTCTTGGGTTTTTGTGTATGTGGCAGAGACATGATTGAGTGAGAAGAGAAGAGTATGCCTCCAAATGTGAGTTTTTGTGGATCCGTGCAAAATCAAACTAAAAAAAAATAAGAAAAAGAAACGATGTTGGGTTGTTGGTGCACGAGTAACGCCAAGCTGACAAGTTTAAAGACTTCTCAAATTTTTATTTTTTTTTCAATTTTTTATTTCTATTTTCTCCCTCTTTCTAGTCTCTCTTCCACCTCTCTCACTTGACAAGAAAATATCCCTCTATTGTTTTCCCTTATATCTCCCGACCTTTATATGTGCAAGATTGTATCCAAAATAAGCAGATTCTTTGTGCGCATCGATATTTGATCATGTCTAATGAATTACTGAGTCACTGTAATTTATATCCCTTAAATACTCTGTCGCATCGGAGTATGAGGTTTTTGGGCCTAAGAATTCAATCTTTTAAAAGTAGAAGAAGAAAAAAAGTAATAGAAAAATTTAAAGTGTTGGGATTGGTCTAATGTGATTCCACCGAATATTTATTAGGAATAAGGGTCAAATAGGCCACCAAACTACACACGAAACTGCAATTAGGCCATCGGACTAAAAAATAATGCAATTGGGTCCCTGAACTACACAAATTCATGCAAATTAACCCAAAGTGATTTGTTGACTTGATCTTCCGGTTACTAACTTTAAAAATAATATTTTAAATAATTTTAAATTAATTAATTAATTAAAATTAAAATTAAAAAAATAGGAACAAGTCAATTGGGTCCTTTTTTTAATTTTAAATTTAATTTTAATTAATTATTTTATTTAAAATTATTTTAAAATATTATTTTTAAAGTTGGTAACCGGAAGATCAAGTCAAACAAGTCAATTTGGGTTAATTTGCATGGATTTGTGTAGTTCAGGGACCCAATTGCATTGCTTTTGAGTTTAATGACCTAATTGCAGTTTCATGTGTAGTTCGATAGCCTATTTGACGCTTATTCCTATTTATTATGACATTACAATCATTTGTCACATAAATCAGGTTAATAATAGTTAATTTAATAGTTTGAATGTTCATACTTTAGTTTATTATTTCTTAGAACATAAAAGATCACAGTAAGCAAAATTGTTTTTGTTTATAAATAAATTTCTTGAATTTAAAAGTAATAATTGATGATAGTCCGCAGCGGCTCGACACCACTGGGGATGCCTAGACACAGGTTTGAGATGAGCAAATTGATTCATAAACTTAATACATTTGATTTATTATTAGTGAAAATTAAAATTTTACATTTTATCGTTAAATTTAAGGTGTGTTTAGTTCGCAAATGAAATCAGAATCGGAATATATAATCAAATACTTAGTAATAGTAATGAGTTTTGGTGAAAGTATTTTATATGTTTGATAGTAAAGTGGAATTACAATGATTACTAATGATTTAATATTGATGTTTGATTGTGCATGACTCTATAAGGGAAATAAATGTTTTAAAAATATAAAAATAAAATATTAAGATAATTAATCCTAATATAATGATATTCAAAGCATCAATATGAACAAAAAATCAAATAAAAAATCTAAGGCAAAAACTTGTGTGAGACCGTCTCACCATGAGATGGACGGGACGGATCGGGTCAAGATGCAAATGTAACACTTATATGCACAAATGTCATACTTATATGCTCAAATGTAATACTAATCAGGAATAAAATTTTTGTTACTTATAAGAGTAAATGTAATACTTTTAAGGGAAAATACAATACTTTTACATCTCGATTTAAAAGTATTACATTTTACCATAAAAGTATTATATTTGCCCTTATAAGTAAGGGGCACTTGTCAACATTACTTATTATGAAAAATGTATTATTTTTCTCTAATAAGTAACAAAAATTGTATTCTTGATTAGTGTTATATTTGAGCATATAAGTATGACATTTGCATCTTCCTTCGACCCGACCCGACCCGTCTCACGAATAAGGATACGTGAGACGGTCTCACACAAGTGTGACCCAAAATCTAAAAGTATTAATCCAAACTTAAAAATTAGATTACCAAAAAAAATGGACTAATACCCATTTTTAGTTAGGGAATGAAAATTTTAATTGAAGGAGTAATCAAACCTATAGTTGTGTTTTAAAAAGTTGTTAACCAAACACTAACTACGATTTTAATTTACATTCCTAGTATGTAAACCCATGAACCAAACACACCCTTAATGTTTATTAAATTGATATTTTCTAGTAGAGTTAATTTCATTTTTTACCCTAAATTTATGGTTCACAATCCACTTTTAGTCATTTTTTTTAGAACATCCTCATTTGATCATAGTATTATTGTGGCATGACCATTTTTAGTCGTCCTCAACAAAATCTTTGAAATATCGTTACAGTTTAAAGACATTTCAATCTTTTTTATACAAATTAGGTTAAACGCTATATTTTTTATGTTTATTTTTTTTGAAAACATTCATAATTGAAGACCTAAATGACGTTGTATTTAACATATTTTAACTGTTTTGTTGATAAAGGACCAAAAATGATTATGCCACAATAATACTAGGATCAAAAGTAGATATTTTAATATAAAAAAAAAACTTAAAGTGGATTGCCACCTATAAATCTATGACCGAAAATGAAATTGGCCTTATTTAGTAAATAATCAGCCTATCAGCCAATTTTGGCTTATTTGACCACTCTTAGTTGTTTGGTTAATAAGCTTTTTGTAACTCCAAAATGCTAAAATTCAAAAGGCTACTCAAAGCAGCCTTTTCAATTAGCTTTTTGAAAAAAAATTATACCAAACAACTATCAGCTAACATCTAATTTATCAAATAATTTTATACAATCAGCTAATGTTTTCAACAAATCATACTTTCTAACTCAAACAGCCAACCCAATCAGCTAACAGCCATTTACCAAACAGGGCCATTATCTCATTTCTAGTGGCGTGAAGCAGCTTTCCCATATGGAAAGTCATGACTTCGAACCTCAACGAAAGCGCTATTTACTCTTTGTGTTTCAGTAAGCTGAGAAAGTAACTATGAACAAATACTAGTAGCTATGAACAAATACTACAGCGTAACAGATTCAGTAATACTCAAAAAACATTAAAAAAAATGAATGACCAAATTTAAAATAAAAATATATTTATAGTCAAATTGAAAGGATAATGAAAATTGGTAAATATCAAGTGGATCATTTATGTTTCAATTAAAAATCAGATATAAGAATTGATTTTTTTTTGAAGAGAGATATAAGAATTGATAAATGTTAAAAAATCATTTTTCCCTTTCTTTCTCTACTGTCAAAATTTCCAAAAATTCTTTGGCAACTACCCTTCCTTAAAAGTGTTCTATTTGGTTCTTGTTCATTGTGTATATTTTCAGTCCTCTGTTACAATTTCAATCAAATTGACCTTAATTCCTGAGACTATTTGCTACTTAAAAAGATGCTCATAAACAATATAACATAGAACAAGAACAAAATTTTCTTTAAAAAATCTATGTCAATTTTTTAGTTTTCATACGTTTGGCTAAGGAATGAGCAGTGCCATTTCATTTGATTTGTTCTAGTTCTCCCCAACCCTATACCAAATAGGGCTGCAAATGGGCCGAGCTCAAGCATCATTTTTCGAGCTCAAGCTCGAGCTCGAGCACACCCGTTCTTATCGAGCTCGAGCTCGAGCTCAAGCCAACCCAAGCTCGAGCTCAACTCGTTTGCGCCCTAAATTACCAAACCCTGGTCATCTAACTAGCACAAGGCAAGAACTTTAAACAAACACTTTATTAGAAAACCAAAATCAAACTTACAGAAAACATGTCCCATTGCCATGATGAACAAGGAGTGCTGTGATGGACTGATGGTTAGCCGTATGTTTACAGGGCATCGGAGGCAGCTAACTCCTCACCCCCGCCTTCTGGTCTCGAATTTGGGGATGTCTGATTGTTGTGTTGTTGCAACACCAGGACTGAGGCTACCATAG
The DNA here is from genome assembly GCF_003576645.1 of Ipomoea triloba. Lineage (NCBI taxonomy): Eukaryota > Viridiplantae > Streptophyta > Magnoliopsida > Solanales > Convolvulaceae > Ipomoea > Ipomoea triloba. Next base: position 7,828,671 of record NC_044923.1, on the reverse strand, counting down.
GGAAATCTGGTGAAACCAGACAACTTCCAATTGGCCCAAGCTCAGGGTATTCACTCATCTGGTTCAGTGCCAATGCCAATGCCAGTTCACCATCGGGCATTCGACCAACCAAAAACATGTTGCAGCGGCTGTGGCCTCGTATGACAGCAGTTATTTCCTCCTTGTTACAAACCGTTTTCTCCTCAAATTTGACAGAATCGTCACGAGATGTTCTCTGCTTCAAATCAGCGAGGGCCTTGCCATCATCAGAAATTTGTATGCCAGGAGAGGTTGTATCCATATCGACTGTTATTTCTCCGGTTGGCTCGTGTTTTGGAGAGAAACAGACAACGGTCATCCTGATCCCGGGATGCTCAGCCAATCGAGCTCCATAGGCAAGCGCTTCACGGTCGTCACCACCCCCAAAAAACAGAACGGTTATCTGATACGAAACATTACTTGCTGCTACTTGAGAGCTGCCACCAAGCCCACGATCGACAAAGATCCCCACCGAGCATGGAGCTTGCTCAACAACTCTCTTGTTCACCCACTGAAAATCTGCTCGAGTTGTCTCAAATGACCCATCGTATTTCTGATGCTTGTGAAATGGTAAAATTATTACAGCTGCTCTTTTCCTCTCAGCGGTCGTGCAAATATCTTCATGCATATCAGAAAATGAAGAAATAGAAGTCATTGGTCGCACAGAGACCCGACTTAATTGCTGGAAAGCCTCAAAGGCCACAACAACCTGATTAGCATCTGACCTTATGCCCTTATTCCAAAACGGCAAGCCATTCCTCCGGGCCTTATGTACCATTAAGATAGCCGATGATCTTTCAGAAAGCTCCATGAGATGCAAAGCATATACAAGAAGCCCGTCTTGCTTCTCAGTCCCGCGGGAAGACTCTAGTAGGTTTATCATAGATGGGATATTTCTTGAGCTATAGAAACAAGCCAAGATTCGGAGCTGAGTATTTGGATTTCTCCTTTCTATCGTTCTGTGTTTATAGCTATCACTGCTCGCCGTTTTTGAAGGTTTATACACCGCCACAACTAAAGGTGTTGTAATAAAAGTTGTGAAAAGAGCCATCAGCACCATAATGGCAAATGTCTGGTCATTCAAAACCTGCAAGTGAAATATGCAGATAATGGCATAAAGTGAAACCATAAACTTAAATAAATCAGTCAATTAACGGTACGAAGAAGATCACCTTTCTATCTTTGCCAATGTTAAGAACAATCAGTTCCACTAATCCTTTAGTGTTCATCAGAAAACCGAGGGTAAGGGCTTCACTTTTGGGCATTTTGAAGAGAAGGGAAACTAAAAAAGTGCCAACAATCTTCCCAAAGCATGCAGTGAATATAACCAAAACTAGTAGACCCCATGACTGAATTCCTTCGATCGTAGCTACATTTGTTTTCAATCCACTTGAAACAAAGTACAGTGGGAGGAAAAGACCAGAAACAAGATCCTCAACTTTCTCGACAAGTGCACCAGCAAATGGCCCCTCTTTTGGCACAAGAACGCCTATCACAAATGCCCCAAACATCGCATGAATTCCAATTGTATCAGTAACAAATCCAGCTGCAAGTACTGCAGCTAATGTGCCACATACATAAATCTCATCGATGGGCTGTCCTTCGTGGCAACATTGAGACAGCCATTTAAAAACTGGCGGGACAATAAGACTCGAAAAGATGACAAACCCACACCCGCTAAGGAAAACCCAAACTGAGACAGCAGGAGTGAGGTTGTCACCAGATAATGCAATCGCTAGCGCAAGCAGAATCCACGCAGCCACATCATTAACTGCTGCTGCAGACATTGCAGTTCTCCCAACATCAGTTGTTAAAAGCTTCAGTTCAGCCAAGATTCGTGCTAAAACGGGGAATGCAGTTATAGAAAGTGCTACACCCATGAATATGAGAAACGAAGTTGTATTTACACCCTTAGCTATTGTTTCCAGAAGAACAAATGAAGAAACAATTCCTAATGCAAAAGGGAGGCTAATTCCTGCAATGGCAATTCCGAGGGCCTTTTTGCCTGTCCGACGCAAGGAGTGAAGTTCTATTTCTAGGCCTGCAAGAAACATAAAGAATACCAGACCAATATTTGCTAGAGTGTCCAAGAGAGTAATGCTTTTGGGTGGGAATAGAGCATGCAGGAAGTCTTGATTTCGACCAATAGCCGATGGTCCAAGTAACACTCCTCCCTTTAAATGAAAAAAAATAGAAGAAGTTACAGTTTCCTCAGCAAGCATCAAGTAAAAGCACAAGTCATATGTGATCTATATATGTCACCTGATTCCAGGTCACAAGGGAAACAAATTAGCAACAACCACATCTAGAGACACCATGATATGAAAACTATATCATTTTATCAACCCATTCATTAACTCTCTGAAAAAATGCTCCTAATGTAAGGTTATCTTAAGAGTTAAGAGGAACGCTAAAATTATAAAGAACCTACTAATCATGATAGGATAAAGTGAGGTTTCCCGAAGCTAGATTCCTATCTAGGTAGTAGACTCGCGTTCAAATTTAGCCATCCCCCATGAGATGCATCAAATAAATAGAACAAAATAAAGCAACCTACAATGATCTCTGCAATTACGCGTGGTTGTCTTAACGGCTTCAGCATATATGCTAGAACTCTTGTAACCACGATAACCACACATATCTGCAAAATGGCAAGGGGAAGTGCAAAATCCAGGGGATTATCTCCTTGGAAAACACCATTGGATGTAGCCTTCATCGGAGATGGGCATGTGTGAGGTGTGGTACCATTAGAAGCCATTTAAAAGTGGATTTTACTGCTACTCCTGCACAACGCAGCATATAGTTAAACATCATACAACTAGAAATTTTAACTATACAAATTAAGAGAGCAGAAAATTTTCTTCCAGCTGGAAACATTTTTGAGACCAGGAAATCTAGATCAATGGTGTTTCACATCTACCTCCACCTCCAAGGTGACTTGAAGCCATAGAACTGTTTTATTGCTTTCATTTTGGATGAAAATTTGGACTCTCTCTCTATCAAATTCAATGTCAGATTTTTCCTTCCTCAAACGTCACCAAACAAAAAACTTGTCATTAACTATAAATTTTAACATTGCAATTGTAGGTCTCTCAATCCCTACTTCGAAAATTTGAACTTAGCAGTACCTAAAACTAAACCCAAACTTGATCAAACAATTACCAAGACAGTCCATTTAAAACGACTGGAGTAATATAACAGTAGCTACTTATTAACTCCCTAAATTAAACAATTAATCAAAACAATACTAGAATAGCAAATTCGAAGAACACGACCAGGTATAAATTCATGATTACATTCTTTTTCGACAGCATGGTCAGCCCAATTGGTCACAGCCTCACGGGGTGAAGTTTGAGAAGAAAGAGAAGGGATCGAGTCTCACTCGTGACAGTGTGAGAGCAATATCAAAGTGAGAGGCTCTTGCCTCCGTGTTCAACTAAATTATCATAATTTACCTCTTCTAATATGCTTTGTCGGGCCTGAATTTAAAGACCTGGAGTTGAATATTTAACCTTTTAAGAAGAAAGATTGCATCTATTTCTATGAAAAAACACTAGGCAATTGAATAAAACGATATATATATATATATATATATATATATATATATATATATATATATATATATATATATATATATATATATATATATA
>NC_044923.1:7821033-7823798 GCF_003576645.1 Ipomoea triloba | reverse complement strand
ATATATATATATATATATATATATATATATATATATATATATATATATATATATATATATATATATATATATATGAAAATAAAAATGCAACAAGATATATATACAGAGAGAGAGAAAGAGAGAGGTGTTCATTGTATATGTACCTGCGAGCACAGCAGTGGAAGAACTGAGGATTTTGGGAGCAAAGAAGAAGTGAGGATCACTGGAATGGGAAGAACATTATATACGAAAACGAAGCCAGAACGAACGTCGTCGCGGGCAGAATTGGTAACCGACTTAATTGGGTAACACTATCGGATCAGTATGTACGGATGATTCTGAAAGTCAAACAAAAAAACTTAATGGAGTATTAAATATACACTGTCACACCCTTTTTCCAAGTCAAAGGAACCTCAATTAAAATAAGGCAAAAACAAAACATTACTCATACTCCCAAATTCTAGTCCCAATTTTCTTCCTTATAAAATTTTGATGTTGACATTTTTATTGGGACTCACACGAGGAAGATAACTAATCATCAATTGTCAACATCAACGAGTAAAGGTGGAGTAGAAATAGAGAGTACATGTAGTAACTCAATGGGGTGGCTCAAGTAGCAAGTGAGCTTATGTTCGATTCCCAAAAGTGACGATTCCCTCTGGGCTAGCTCCCGTGCCTCCCGGAGTGAAGGCGGATGGACCTGGACGGAGAAAGATCCAGTGGATTTACCAACACGGGTGGACCCGAACTGTTAAAGGGACTGAGAAAGACCTAGTGAATTTATCAAAAAAAAATGAATCCTAATATATGTTATTTTAACGATGTGCTTGGTTCGAATATGGGAATTGGAATCGGACTGAGAATTAAATATTTGGTAATTAGAATAGGTTTTGTGAATGTATTTTGCATGTTTGGTTGTAAGTTGTAATTAGAATGATTACAAATATTGGTATTTGGTTATGCATGAACTTATAATCAGAATAAAAGTTTTTAAAATATAAAAATAAAAAATCATTTATTTTAAGAGTGACGATGGAGTGAGTAGGCAATGCATTGAGGAAGTTGATGAAGTGAGAAGAAATGAGTGCGGAAGTGAAGAAATTTTGAATTAATGGAATAATATTTGATTTAAATTAGGTAATAAGTTTTGTAATTTTAGGATAATCAAATCATATACATGTATTTAAAATAAAAAAAAAACCATATACATGTGTTTTAAAAAGTTGTGAACCAAACACTTCCATTCTCATTCCTTGTGCCTAATCCCATTAACCAAACACACCCTAAGTTCATTTAGTAAATTTATTATATTTTTATACATATTCATTTCTAGTGTACTGCAAGTCAAAAAAAAGTTGTACTCCCTCCGTTTCATTTTATTTGTTTGGTTTCTAAACGAGATTTGATTTGAGTTATTTTTAATTCGATTTTTCAAGATAGTAAGTTTAATATTATTATATACAATTTAATAATTTATATATTTAGAAATTATATTAAACGTACTATTAAACACACAAAAAAATAATTTAAAAATAATTTAAAAAAATACTAAAGAAAATAAGTAAAAAAATTGATTTGACTAATAAATAGTTAACATGCCAAGTAAAATGAGACATAGCGAGTACTGCACTATAAATAAACTTGCATTATACTAAAAATAAATTTGTATTAGTAGTCTATCTTACTATCAATACTATGTGAACCATGATCGCAACCCAAGACAAAGCTGAAATTGATATCCGGTCAAACTCCATGATATAAAAAAACTTTAGAATTTAGTATTTTTGATCCAATTATTACGGGACAAAGTGCTGACCAAATTACTTTTTCCATACAAAAGGAGATTTGAATTCCTAACCTCTCTTAAAGGATAAGAGTGCACTGTCACTCACGCCAACCAAGCTAGTTATAGTATTTGTCTATTTGATACAACTCAAAACTTTATGTATTTATTTTTTATTGTAAAAAATATAAAAAAAAAAAAAAAAAGAAAAGAGAGAAGAGTGCTAATCAATTAACCATTACCTTAAAATTTATCATAATATATCATTTTCTATTTAAGTTTTCCATACTGCCAACTACATGTCCATATCACTATGTGCGAGCAACAACAAAAGGTCTTCTCTTTACTCTTTTTTATTCATCCACTTTCTTAAATTTCTTCCTATCCATCCATTCTCTTCATCTTTTTTCTTCTATCATTTTTAAAAATTTCCAATAGACATAATCTTTTCCTTAGCACCTACTGTTTTTTTTAAAGCTCCTTTTTTAAACCGTCCATTTTTCCCCTTTAAGTTTTCTCTGTCTTAGGTACGAGAAATATGGTTGTTTTATAGTGTTATGACCTAAAGTTTTGACTAAAAAAAAAAAAAAAAAAAANAAAAAAAAAAAAAAAAAGAAAAGAGAGAAGAGTGCTAATCAATTAACCATTACCTTAAAATTTATCATAATATATCATTTTCTATTTAAGTTTTCCATACTGCCAACTACATGTCCATATCACTATGTGCGAGCAACAACAAAAGGTCTTCTCTTTACTCTTTTTTATTCATCCACTTTCTTAAATTTCTTCCTATCCATCCATTCTCTTCATCTTTTTTCTTCTATCATTTTTAAAAATTTCCAATAGACATAATCTTTTCCTTAGCACCTACTGTTTTTTTTAAAGCTCCTTTTTTAAACCGTCCATTTTTCCCCTTTAAGTTTTCTCTGTCTTAGGTACGAGAAATATGGTTGTTTTATAGTGTTATGACCTAAAGTTTTGACTAAAAAAAAAAAAAAAAAAA
>NC_044923.1:7786362-7820367 GCF_003576645.1 Ipomoea triloba | reverse complement strand
AAGTTTTGACTAAAAAAAAAAAAAAAAAAAGAGTGTTCCACAATATAGGCGCACCATTCAAAGCAAGTTAGTTGCGCATTGTTTAATTATTTTTTTTTAATTTTTTTTTTGGTTTAATTTCCTCTTAAATTGTAATGATTAAATTTGGTGAGAATTGCACCGAGAAGAGTTAAACAAATCATCAAACGGCATTATTGGCCAAGCGTTAGTGGAGTACCGCAAATTATTATGTGTAATCGGGTTTTGAATGTTCACAATTTACCTATTAAATGTTTAAAATTTATCTTTTAAAAATTTACAATTTGTATACTACGAACACACAATGTTATAAAAGTTCACAATTTATCTTTAAAAAATTCACAATTTGTATACTATGAACACACAAGATTAACATACACAATTTATGTGTTTTGACTTAGAAAACACAATTTGTATTCTAGAAGTTCCAATACTAAAATACATAGTTTAGGACCAGGTCCACCTTGCAAGGCGGCTCCTAGTCCATGGTATAACAACTCGTAGAGGACCGTGTGGGCATCCCAAGCCCATGTTGGATCTTTGAGGGCTGCGGTTGAATCGACCCCTAGATTAAATCCCTCTATCTGATCGAAAAAAATAATGAATGTAGTCTATAGTATTATATTCGTCACCACTTAATCTGATCTTATGGCTATATAAAACATGCTATGATTCGGTTGGAATATTCAAAAAAATTTCAAAAAACAACCACAAAAACAAAAGGTTCAAGTTAACAAATTCTGAGTCATGCGATACTTGCACTTTTCTTTAAACCTTATTTTCTACCTTTCAAGTTGTTATGAGCGTTCTAAGCTAAGGCTTAACAAATAAATCTGTTAATCCAGATTTGTTGAATCGCCACAAGCAAGTTCTATTTCTGAGCAGTTTGTTTGTAAAATTTTGTGGATCTCTATGTTTTTTCTTCCTAATTTTTTCCAAATGATTGCTGATGGTGTTCGTTTTTGGGTGATTTTGGATGGTTTAGACTCCATTGATGCTGGCTGCAATGCATGGAAAGATTGATTGTGTGCAAAAAAAAAAGCTCATCGAAGTTGGGGCCAACGTAAGCTTTTTATATTATTCCATTTATATTATTAATTTAAACGTGTGGCTGATCTTGGAAAATTTAACAGATATTAAAGTTTGATTCACTTCATGGTCAAACTTGCTAGCACCATGCTCCTTACTATTGTCATGAAAAGATCAAAACACCCCTGTTTGTCTTGGACGGTCAATTGACGAAAAATTTAATAGTGGACTGAAAATGGCAAGATCTAAATAACAGTGGTCGCAATATGACAAAAATTAATAAATTGGACTAAATTGAAATGCCCCAATAACAGTAAGACAAAAAAAGAAATTCACTCAAAAACTTATTAGCATTATATATTAAAAATCTATAGTGGTAAATATTGATCGATAAATACTTTTTCTTTTTGAATGTAGCATTTCGATCTGATGTGGATTTAATTTGAAAATATTCTCAAAACTAGTAATTGGTAGTATTTTCAAAATATAACAACATTAAAATATATTTTGAAAAGGTATTGTAAATTTGTAATTGAGCCTCAACTTGTTTAATGACAATGGAAATTGCCAGCTTAGAAAATGCATTACAATTAACCCTTTAAAAGAAAAACAAAACTTTTTGAATAGGATTGTAAGTCACACTTCTTCCATGCTTGATATAAAAGTCTTGTATACTAAAACTCTTTTGAGAAACACTCAACTTTAATTTCAAGTTAAGATGAAAATTCATGTCTTTAGTACAAACATTAATAAGAAATGCGGCTGAAATGGAGGCTTGGGCAATCCGAAAAGACCTGGAATGGGCATGAAGAAAGGGGGTGAGTGCCTGAAACTACAAACTGATTCGAAAGAGGCGATGGATTGGATCCTAGGTATTAATAATCTCATGGGGCCAATGAGTGATGACATTATTAGAGGGTGTCGGGAGTGGTTAAGTCGAGACTTATGATCAGGTAAATTAGCATGTAACAGAATGAAGGACTCGACTGAATAGGTCGAACAGTCGACGGTTGAAATATAGATGGCTGGAACCATCCTGAAAGAGGGGAAACCCCGAAAGATGGGCGCTAATCGCCTTGAGAGATGAGCGAGACCTTGAAAAATAGGCAAGAGCCGTTATGAAAGAATGGGTGAGAATGACCTTGAAAGATGGGTGAAAGTGGCCCTGAAAGATGGGCGTGAACCACCCAGAAAGACGGGTATAAAAAATAAAAATAAAAATAAAATAAAAAACCTTGCGGTTAATCAAGTAGCCGGTCGAGCCAAGATTGACTCGGGTGGTCTACCACCCCTCTAATTGGTACAATTGAGTTTTGGTTTAGCCAGCCCTTTAAATGGTTTGAATTACAAAAAATGAGCCGACTTTCGTGGCTTGAGTGAGTCCAAGGTTTGGCTAAGTTCTGTGATATTTAGTCAAGTCCTAAAAGTGATATGTGATTGTTTACGGAAGAGTGAGTGAGGAAGTCAATATGCAATATTGAGATATACTAAGTTCTGTGATACTTAGTCCAATTTTAAAAAAGTAATATGTGATTACTTATGAGCAAGAAAAGGAGGCAATCAAACTGCGAGAACCGGTGACTGGCTAGGGATTTGTGATACTTAGCCAGATCCTAAAAGTAATCTGTGATTGCTTACTGATGAGTCAATGAGGCAGTCAAGATGCGAGATCCAGGGATTGGTTAAGGATCTGTGATACTTAATCAAATCCTATAAGTAATATATGATTACTTACGGATGAGTGAGTGAGCTGTCGGGTTGAGAAATCTAAGGATCAGTTAAGGGTAATTTGTGATTACTTATGAGTAGGAGAAGCGGAAGATTACTGAATTCAATCTGAGTAGTCAGTCACCCCTCGGACGCGATGCGATTGACTGATTTTTACTAGTCTTCTTTGAATCCGTGCAGGTTTGAGAATGTGAAGCAAGATACTGAGGGATTGCCTTATTGCAAGTAGGAGAACTCAACTAACTTAAGCTAGATATTTTTCTAGTAGGTCTGTGCCATACCCCTTCGAGGGACGCATCTCGCGCAGATATTTTTTATTTAATTAATTCCTTAGATTTTTGTAGGTAATCAACTTGAACAGTTGGCCATAGAAATATGGAAAGAAAAAGGAGTCGACGCTGAGTCAACCTCGCTTCCTAGAAAAAGGAGTAGGCAAAATACTTTGGAGTTAGGTTGATCGAAAGCCTGAAAAAGAAGTCGGCGCTCGGTCAACCGCACCTCCTTGAAAAAGGAGTCGGCAAAATACTTTGGAGTTAGGTTGATCGGAGGCTTGTAAAAGGAGTCAAGAAATTTTGATTTGGAAATTAGCTACTAAATTGATTTTGAGACGGGGCAATATACTTTCTTGCACCATGTTTCGCGAGACACGGTTGGAAAGTGAGGGACTTATGATAGATACCCATTATGAGCACCCAGTCAGTACTACCTAGCAAATAGTCGAACATGACACTCGATTTGACAATCAATACTCAGGTCGTGACCATCAACTCCCTAATTATCCTTCCATAACCTTCCATTTATTCTCCTAATTATTACCCATTAATCACCCCAATTATTACCCATAAAACCTATTTATTACCTATTTATTTTCCCAATTATTCACCATTAGATCTCATTATTACCCTATTAAACTACCCATTAATTTCCCTATTTAACATCTACCCTCTGTGCTACTATAAGAAGAGTCAGGAAACAAGAAAGTGGGAGATGCTTCATCATGTGTACGAGAACAAACAAGGCTGAGGGGGCTCCATCATTCTAGAGAAACCGACAACTTCATCTCTACAATATTACATGTACAAAACACTCATAATATAGTGAAATTTGGCTTGTACCACCCAAAAAGACCCGTGATTTTCATCCTTTTGATTTTCATGTTAAAATTATTTTGTCTACTCTTATCTCTATTTATTTATTTTTACATTTTATTGATTCGATAAGTTATATTGGCCTGCCGAGTGACGACCCCGGATCACGGAACCAACATATAGAAGTAAGAAACAATTTTAAAAATAGAGCACCAATTATGAGGGGATCAAAAGTGAATTTTATTCATTATTATAATGGCAAATAGTTACTAACTATTAAACTGAGAAAAAGGAGGTGAAAAACTGGGATCTCAACTTTAAACATTTTATTGAAGGTCAAATTTATTTTGCAAATCTGTATAAAGTACCCTTTCACCGATTATTAAACCAACAAAATAATAGAATTTCCCACTTTGGTAAAAACCAAATGATCTCATCTGATCTGATCATATCAAACGGATTCTTCTTCTTGTTTCTCTTTTCCGGAGCCTTCTTCTTTTTGGGAATTTTTCGATAAATTTCTGCGATACTGCTGCACGATCAGTACCGATGCCGAAACAGAGAAGTCCGGGAATGTCAATAAGCTCCCGACCGACCCCAACTCCGGGCACTCACTTTTCGTGCTCAACATTCCGGCCAATTCCCCCTCCGGGTGCCGACCCACCACGAACATGTTGCATCGGCTGTGACCTTTGATCACCTCCGTCGTCTCCGCGGCGTCTTTGGCTTTCTTCTCCTCGAACTTCACCGACTCGTTTTTGGAGTTGGAGACCCTGAAATCCGCGAGGAAGGTTTGGTCGTCCGATTTGTCCTCGATGATAGGCTTCCCCGGGTCGGTGCTGGAGCTCACCATCTTCCCGGCGACGGCGGGGTCGAGGATGAAACGGACCACGGTCAAGCAGATCCCCGGGTGCTCCGCCATTCGGACGCCGTACGAGAGAGCCTCACGGTCGTCATGGCCGCCGAAGAATAGCACCGTGATTTGGTAGTCAACGTTGCTGGCGGACACGTGGGCCGTCCCGCCTAGCCCCCGGTCGACGAAGATGCCGACCGAGCAGGGCGCGTGCTCCAGCACGCGCCGATTCACATGCATGAGCTCGGTCCGGGAGGTCTCCAGATGCCCGCTGAACCTCTGGTGTTTATGGAATGGGAGGAGAATCATGGCGACCCGTTTCCGCTCCGCCCCGGAAATCACGTCCTCGTGCATGCTGCTAATCGGGGAGATCGCAATGGTGGGTCGAATAACCACCTTGCTGAGATGCTCGAACGTCTCGAAAGCAACAACAACATGGTCCGAATCGACGCTCTCGCCCTTCTTCCACAAGGGGAGGCCGTTCTTTCGGGCCTTGTGGCACATGAGGATCGCGGAGGACCTCTCGGAGAGCTGCATCAGATGCATAGCGTAGACCCGGAGGCCTTCCCTCTTCTGGGTGCCCCGAGAGGCCTCGATCAGGTTGATGAGCGATGGGATGTTTCGGGTGCTGTGGAAACAGCACAGCAGGCGGAGCTGCTTGCTCGCGTCCTTCCTCTCTATCATTCTGTATTTGTATTCCTGTGTCGCCAGTTTTGCTGGCTTGTACACCGCTATCACCATTGGGGTTGTGATGAACGTTGTGAACACCGCCATCAATACCATAATTGCAAATGTTTGGTCATTCAATACCTGCAAATTAACTTAATTAGCTACCTAGCTAATACCTAGCATTAATTTTTGCTTCTAGAAATGCATGCATATTGGTATTTACTGAAGAGGCAAATGACTGATCATTTTGTAAGTCGTCTGGAGCAATATAGATGCCTATTGGCATTTACTGAATAATTAAGCAAATGGCTGATATTTTGTAAGTCGTCTGGAATAGTATAGATGCCTATTTGGCATTTACTGAATAAGCAAATAACTGTTTATTTTGTAAAGTGTTGGAGCAGTAAAAATACCTGTATATTGTCATTTACTGTACTAAATAAGCAAATGACTCATTTTGTAAGGCGTCTGGAGCAGTATCTATTGACATTTACTGAATAAGCAAATGACTGATCATTTTGTAAGGCGTTTGGAGCACTAAAAACGCCTACCTATTGTCAATTACTGTACTAAATAAGCAAATGACTCATTTTGTAAGGTCTCTATAGCATGAAGATTGGCTACTGATTTTGTAGTAGTGATTGCATGAAGTATATATATAAGTAGTCACATATATACATACCCCTCTGTCCTTGCCAATGTTGAGGACAATGAGCTCCACTAGCCCTTTGGTGTTCATCAAGAAACCGATAGTGGTAGCCTCCTGAACAGGCACTTTGCACAAGATTGCCACCAAAATAGTGCCCACAATCTTTCCAAAACAAGAAGTGAAAGTGACCAAAACCAGAAGGCCCCAAGACTGCGCGCCTTGAATGGTGGCCACATTGGTCTTCAACCCACTAGACGCAAAGTACAAAGGCAACAATAGCCCCGACACCAAGTCCTCCACTTTCTCCACCAAAGCCCCAGAGAAGGGCCCCTCATGAGGCACCAAAACCCCCAACACAAAAGCCCCAAACAACGCATGAATCCCAATCGTATCCGTCACGAAACCCGCCGCCAACACCGCCGCCAGCGTCGCGCACACGTACAGCTCGTCCACCGGCTCCCCCTCCGAGCACCGCTTCCCCATCCACCGGAAAATCGGCGGCGCAATCACCGTGCACAGCAGCAAGAACGCGCTGGCGCTCAGCATCACCCAAACGGAAACCAGCGGCGATTTCCCCGTCCCCGACAGCGCCACCGCCAAAGCCAGCAGAACCCAAGCCACCAAATCGTTAACCGCCGCGGCAGACATCGCCATCTTCCCAACATCGGTGGTTAAAAGCTTCAGTTCCGCCAGAATTCGGGCCAAAACCGGGAAGGCCGTAATGGAAAGCGCCACCCCCATGAACACCAGAAAAGGCCCCTGGCTCACCCCTTTAGATATAGTCGCTCGGAGCACAAAAGACGTCCCTATCCCCAACACAAACGGGAGACAAATCCCCGCAAGCGCAATCGCCAGAGCTTTCTTCCCTGTTCTCTTCAAGGAATTCAGATCAAGCTCTAACCCCACCAAGAACAGAAAGAACAGAAGACCCAAATTCGCCAACGTGTCTAAAACCGTCAGACTTTTCGCTGGAAATACAGCATTCAGAAAAGTTTTGCTGCGCCCTAATGCAGACGGACCCAGTAAAATCCCTCCCTGATTCAAAATAACAAACATCATATATATTATTGAATCATGAAGCTTCGAACTCATAACCTTTTGCATGGCTCTATACCAAAGTAAATCATGTGCTCTATCTCAACTAAAAGTCTAAACTAATAGTTGGACTGCACATATTATATTTATGTTCACATATATAAGAACATTCATAACTTCACAACCTTAAAATTGGAGAAAATTACTTACAACAATCTCAGCAACCACACGAGGTTGTCTGAGTGGGCGGAGAAGATAATTAAGGCATCGAGTGAGTGCAACCACCAGACATATCTGTACGATAATGAGGGGAAGTGAGTAGTCAAGAGGATAGTCTCCTTGGAAGGAACCATCCGAGGTAGCCTTCATTGGAGGTGGACATTTCCCTGTTGAATTATTATGTGTAGCCATTTCTGATAATATGATGATCCCAAATTACTTCACACTAACTTCTTGGCTGCAGACAAAACATGATCACAACAAAAAACAAAAAGATCAATCAATTCTCATTAATTAACCGACAGATCAGAGATATATTGTTTAACATATCCGGCCTAGCTAGTACAAAAATCTTCCGACATTTTCTGTCTTTGGCAGACCCAAAAACAACAACAAAAAAAAATCCTAATTTCAAGACAAGACAACATGCACAGAAGTTACAATACGTGTTCTAAGCCAAAGAAACCATAGACATTTAGGCCTTCTCACAAACTGCCACCTTTCCTTCCAATTCTGTGCTGGGGCCTCCAGGAATCCATAAATGACAACCTTTAATTTCCTTCCAATTCTTAATTTCCACAATGAATATGCTCACACACACACAGAATGAGAGAGAATTTTCTTTTTTTTTTCAATTCATGCATGAAAGATAGGGAGATATATAAATTAAAAGAGAGATCAGATCAGATGGAGTAGTACCTGAGGCTCTCTGTGTTGGAGCAAATTAAAGACTGCAAGAATTTGTTGAGAAGAAAAGTAGGTTGAGTGATGGAAGAATTATTATGGAGCATATATATATGCATGCATGTGCATGCATGGTGAGTGAAAGAGCATAGAAAGAGGTGAGTAGGGTCAGTAGGGTGTTCCACAGTTTGAGGAGTTGTAAGGAAGAGACTGTCTGAGAGAGACATTAGACCTCATCTTGCGTTACTGTACAACTGACAAAAATTACCTCACTGCCTTTTATGTCCTTATACTGTTTCTTAATTACTTCCTCGCCCACTTACATAATCACCTTATTCACATTTTGAATATGTTATTGGTTGTTAGCTTATGTCCGGGATAAAATGGTAAAATTTTACATATATATGTTGATATACAAGACTTGAAAGAAAAACTTATATATAGTTATTTCACTCATGTTGAACATATCTAAAAATATTTTTCGATATCAAGTCTAAAAGATCACTCCAACTTTTGAATTTGTGATTAGTTCTATGATCATATAATTTTTAAAAATTAGCTATAAATGACATTTAAAGTGATAATTTTGAAAAAAATATTTTAACTAGGTCCACTTTCAATATGAATCGGGTCAAAGTGGACTCCGCTTCTCATAAACAAGAGATTTAATTTGATATATTATACACTTAAAACAAAGGAACAAGGTTCAAATTGGCCACTGAATGTAACATGAAAGTGCAATTAAGCAATTGAACGGAAAAAAGTGCAATTAGGCCACTAAACATCCCAAATGTGTGTAATTTCACCTTATAAGCAGGTCACCACCTATTTTTTCTGGTTATAATTAAATTAATTTTTATTTAAAAATTATTTTAAAAATTTTTTTAAAAAAACCATCAGGGGTGGGCGCCGGGCAGGCCACCCGCCTCCTTCGTCGACGGGAGACGAAGACAAGGGGTCTTTGTCGGAGATGGCACCGCTGGCCACCCCCTTCCCCCTCCTTCGTCTCCGCCGGAGACGCTATCTCCAACAGGAGACGAAGATAGGTCGACGAAGGAGGGGGTGGCCTGGCCGGCTGCCACCCCCGGCGGTATTTTTATTTTTTAAAGTTTTTTTATTAAAAATTATTAAAATAATTTTTAAATAAAAATTAATTTAATTAACCAAAAGAAATGAATGATGACCTACTATTAGGTGAAATTGTATGCATTTAGAGTGTCCAGTGGCCTAATTGCACATTTTTCTTGTTCAGTGGCCTAATTGCACCGTCTGGCCGCCTTTTCCAGTGGAGAAGATGACCAGACTATTGGTCGCCTTCTCCACTAGACGATCGGTCAGTCGTCGCCGATCGTCTTCTCCAGTGGAGAAGATCGAAGAAGGCTACTGACAATTTAAATATTTTTTTGAACGGTCGTGAACAGTTGTCACCTGCCATAATTTTAGTGGTATCTTTTTGGTTACCGGTAAATCAGGCTTAATTGATTAATTTTGACAAATTCGAGTGTTTAATTACATTTTTTTGAAGTTCAAGGACCTATTGCACTTTCGAGTAAAGTTTAAGGGGGCCTATTTGAACCTTTTACCTATTAAAAATATTGTTATTTATTAAAAAAAATTATAAGTTAAAAAATACCTCTGATTTTCGCCAGAAACCAGAGCACGCAAAAAACCAAAGCAATGCTCTGTTTTCTGGTGGAAACCAGACTAAGGTTGTTCTCGTCGATGTAGGAAACCAGACCAAGGTTGTGCTCGTCGATGTAGGAAACCGACTAATGTTGTGTTTGTCAATGTAGCTATGGTCTGTGGAAAATGACTTTCGCCAAATTTTGGTGGAACTCATTTTCTCCAAAAACAACATTGTTTTCCCTTTGATAAGGAAAATGAATTCCGTTGACTTCAATTTTCCAAGCTCTTCCAAACACATCCTAAGTTTTAAATCTCCCTCAGAAAAAGAAACAAGGTTCAAGATTTAATTAACTTATGATGAGATACAAAAAGATGAACAAAATTCTTAAGTTGCTTTGTTTAAGAATTTCATGTAAAATTGTAAGATTGTAAAATATATTAGTATATTGCAAGTGTATTGCATTTATATCCTTCAAGATGTTTCTCCATATATCTGTAGATGCAAATATAGCTGTTAGGAGAAGTTATATGAAAGTTACACGACAGTTTATAACTCCAATTTTCAAAGATATAATAATATCTCATCCATGGAAAAATATAATTGCGTAATCTGTAAATTTTGTAATAAATATGTATCTCCGTAGTTTTATGTATGACGTACAAAACAATTACATAACCCATATATATATATATGCGCTCTAATGAGAACGGATGCCCAGGAGAGAAATAAGAATGATCCACAGTTGTCTACGTGTCCAGATCAACGAATTATATGTAATTTTAAAAAACGACGCAGTGACATTTTCATAAATATCTCGAACTTTGGTGTAAGTAAATGTGTTATAAGTGCACGTAGTTGGCGCACATATCCCGAGTTAACGGATGTCTAACGGCAAAACAAACGGAAGACAAACTGGTTAAGATTTTTAAAATTGAAGAACTTCATTGATCAAAAAAAAATCAAAGACCAAATTAATAATTTCGTTATAGTCAGTGACCATTTCGATAATTAAGTCAAATATAGATTTCTCTCTTTTAAATACCAATTCTTGTCCATGTCTTTGGCTTAATATTTATTGTCAATTTTAAATATTTTAAGTACATTTGTTATTATTATATTATTATTCGTCATATAATCAAAATGGATGATTCATATGATCAAGCTAGGAGGATTTCACTGAGAGACAACTAATCAGAGCTATCGGGTTTTTTCCTCCTACACATCCCAAAAAAAAAAATGGAAGTAAATCTCAAAAAAGTTGTTATATCAAACGTAAAACATGAATTTATTCATTGACAACACAACTCAAATTACAAGGTATGATGTGTAGAGTCTTCTTATTGTGCATCTATCTTTGAATTTGCTTCTTCTTTTCTTTATACTCCGTAATTCTAAGTATTTAAATGTTGTTTATAATGTTTTTCAAGTTTTAAACCAAAAGATTAGCTTCTTCCGTTTGTTATTTGAAAGAATAGAGAGGAATGCGTAGAAATAATAGTGATAATAAATAAGTTTTAGTTTAAAGTGTTATTTCTAAAAGTTATTATTGATATACTAATTTTTATATTGATATTTTTTTTCCACTTTAAGATCTAACTCAATTGTATGAAATAGGGATATTAGGTCCAAAAGAAAGATAATCATTTACGATCAAATACTTCTTCAAGAACAAAGAAGGTACGACTAAATGGACATCATTTGTGGAAAAAAATAATAATAATAATTTAAATCCACAACTATTTAAGAATGAGTAATGTAATCTAATTCCCATCCTTTGAATATTGAATAGGAACTTTGGATTGTGAAGAAAGATACTCGATTAAACTCGCATCTTACTTCAAGAATGGACAATGTAATATTATCATGCATTCTTCTGATATGATAAAATAAGCCTTAACTAATCGTATTACTGCAGAGCTAACCTGAACAAAGATAACTCAATTAGAGTTTTTTTCTTTTTCTTTTTCTTTTTCTTTTTCTTTCTTTGACTATACAGATGCATTTACTAATCTGTTGCTGTTAAAAATCAATATATGTTTACAGTGATTAAAATCTTAACAAATAGAATCTAATTTTGCTTCAAAGTAGCTTTTACTTACTGAGAAATTAAATTTGAGTGTTTCTTTTATATATTTTATCCTCTTTTTTCAAGAAATTTCAATTGTATCCCAAATCATTTGAATAGCAAATAATCTTTGTAATTTATCAATGTTAATCTAAACCATGGTTGAAAAAATCGCTAGGCGCTCGGTGAGCACCTAGCGCCTAGGACGCCTAGCCGGGGATTAATCGGCGCCTAGGCGTCCATGTATTTTTTTATTTTTTAAAAATTTGTTTAAGTATTTTTAATTTTTTAAAGACTAATAATTATAAATTATATAATACTTTAATAGTTAATACTAAAATATTAAATATTAACCTAAAAAATATCTAAAGTTTGTACAATTTAGGATTATTTCGCTTAAAACGATGTTGTTTTGAGTGAAATAACACATTAAAAAAAAAAGAACAATAGTTAATCGATCGACTAGAAGGCCTAGTCGGTGCCTAGTAGGTCTAGTCGACGCCTAGGCGGTCAGCGCCAAAGCGGCCTAGGCGGTCGCCTAGTCGGCCAACCGCCTAGACCACCATTTAATGTGATACGCTAGGCGGTCGACCAGCGCCTAGCGCCTAGGCAGGGATTAATCGGCGCCTAGGTGGGATTTTTGCAACACTGATATAAACTATAACTATGTTCAACATAAATATAAAAGCTATGAACTTTAAGCTATTCCAATATTATTATTAAACAAGGGTTGTGTTTGGTTGGGAACTTGTGTACCCAACTGTGGGATTTGATACTCATTATTTGCTTACTTTTATTATATTGCATTCAAATCTTTTAATAACTATAAAACTTGATCATTACCGTTTTCATTCTATATTTTTGAACCATGGAATCAAAAATGAAAGAAGAAAAAAACAATACGGAGTAAAAAATAAAAATCATCATCTATGCACTCAATATGCAATTTTAATTAATCGCTGATATTAAAGGTCAAAATCACAGAAACACAACACAACAAATCTCATATTCAAGCTAGCAACAAAATTAGAGTAATCATAGCCAAGTTGATCAAACTGTTAATTTGGTAACCACAAGATTACAAGTAACTCTTAACCTATTGACCTCCTTGATTAAGTTGATCAAACTGTTAATTTGGTAACCACAAGATTACAAGTAACTCTTAACCTATTGACCTCCTTGATTTGCTGCTTGTAGTAAAAAAAAAAAAAAAAAAAGTGCTGCATAAGGAATTAAGGACACCCATTGTTCCAAAAATCCACATATTTATGATGAAACAATTCAAAATTCTTTAGCTAAGAAAACAGACATCCAATTCTTCTACAATAATAACCCAAAACAAGTGGAAACAACTTTTGAGAGTAGCATATTGAATGGATGATGCTTAGCTTATTATTAGGCTCTAAAATGATAAAGAAAGTAGCATATTGAGTGGATGATGCTTATTAGGCTCTAAAATGATAAAGAATTTGAATGCAATGCTAACGAAGCCAGCCTCGAGCGTCTTGTACCGGTGGGAGGATTGCTGCTTCATCCCGCTGAGACATCAAGCCGCGGATAAAAGCAAAACCCGGTGAATATCTGCAGAGGATACTTCTTGTTTAATGGATACCTCGCCCACTTCCACTCTCTCGAATTCATGTCAAACACGAGTGTGTTAGTCCCTCCATATGGGTGGATGTATACCGTGTCGCCACCACCACAGCTAGCGAAAACATCGTCTAACTCTCCAAATGCGTGCAACAGCTTTGGTGGAACACGCACAACTTCTTCCCACTCCGTCCCTTTCAGAACCCAAATGCCAATTCCAGTGATCACTCCATGTCGACCAGGTATGCCAATGCCTCCCACCATCGCCAGCTTATCCTGCAGGTAGGGGTGTTAGCGAATAGAGCTTTCAGTAAATTACTTGTGTTCGTGTTCAGTAAGCGTTCATTTATATTCATTTATTAATAAACGAACATAAATGAACAAATTTTAGAGCTCGGTTCATAAACGAACAGAGTCTAAACAGTTGTAAGCTCGTTTGCTAAGAGCTCGTGAACAAGCCCGTTTGTGTTCTTTTAATAATGTTTGCGAACATGTTCATGAACAGACAGTTAAGCATATATATATATACATATATATATATTGTGAACATAGATTATTTCTTGTTCACGAATGAATTCTGATCATGAACATTAGCCTGTGTTTGGTTATTAAGCGTTCATGAACATTCACAAACGTGTTCGCAAACGTAAACGAACATGTTTATGAACGTTTTCGTTAACGTTAACGAACACTAATGAACGCTTAACAAGCGAACACGAATAGAATTTTTAAAAACCTTAACAAATGAACACGAAATCACTCTATTAATGAACCGAACATGAACAAACAGAAATATTAACAAACAAAAACAAGCCACCTCTGTTTGTTAATGTTCGGTTCGTTAACAGCCCTACCTGCAGGTTCATTAGTCGGCCACAAGTGATAGTGAAAGGAATATTGATTATCATGGTGTCTTCTGATTTGTCGGTAGATGGTGGAGGACTGAGATCATAAGCCAATACGCCATGCTGATCCCCTGCCAAAGCAGTGGTAGAAAGGACTAGCAAATACAATATCCCATTCAAAATAACACAGTCGGCTCTTCCCTTCCAGTCCCGCAAAGTTTTCTTCTGGCAATTCCACACCAATGTTTCAGAAGAATAAACATTTATCACAACATCACACCCCATTGATCTGACAACGCTAATAGTATATTCACTTGACTTTGGGTTCACCGAGAATGCCAGGCCACGGTATTCAAAATTCTTTTCGCCCAAAGGCAACGCAAGTTTCTTGTGCCTTTTAGTCATTAGATTGCAAACCAGAAGATCACCTGCATAATCTGTATAGCACACCAAACCATGTGAGGAAGCAACTTCGCTGTCATGCTTCAACATAAACGGCAACTGAAAGCAATACCATTTGCTTGACACTGGGTTATAGAGAAAGGCATCAGATACATCAGGGTTGCCAGACATGTAGAACCAAGGTTTCTTTGAAAGGCCACCCGATACGTATTCTTGAAACTTTTTGGAAACCACAATTTCATTCCACAATTTGCAAACAGTACGTGCTTTCAAGATATTACGAAACGGAAGGAGGGCTAAAATTTGTTCTTGCAAGTCAATAGGGAATATATCCATTGAAGCAGTACTGCTTTCTTGGGCATCTTTGACAACGGAGGAAAATATTGTTTTTTCGTTTTCACCTTCAACAAATTCATCATCAGACCAGGATGAATGTCCACCCATATTTAATTGTTGACACTCCTGAGAGATAGATAAGATCACAGAAGGAGGACAAAACTTAATCACGTATACTATAGACATAAGAGATACAGAAGTTCATCTTTTAAGATTACTAAAGATTTCAGGCACTAGTAAGTCCACTCTAAAGAATCCACAAGCAAACATATATATAATGAAGAGCAGCAATGGTCCACGAGTTCGTATCCCAGCCTTCTCGGTATAAGCCGGTCAGCTATGGCCAACCTAGGCTGGTTTACTTAGGGTCAAAAGACGGGGTTTACCCAGTACACACCCCCTCGGGGTATCAGCTATGGCCAACCTAGGCTGGTTTACTTAGGGTCAGAAGACGGGGTTTACCCAGTGCACACCCCCTCGGGGTAATGGTTGCGGGTTTCCTTCGTCACCCAAAGAGCAGCAATGGTCATGGATTTGAAATGTTCACAAGAGCAATCCAAGCTCAATTCAACTACAAATTATCACTTTTGCCCAACTCAAGTTAAAGATTTTGTGAGGAGAAAAATATGCAATCCCTATTTCTAAACATTTAACAAAATCCAACTGAAGCATAGTTCAGATTATCATATATAAAGTAGCTAGAATCACATAATTGCAAGATAGGCTTCTTAGGACATAAACAGTGCATATTAACCACTTGAGTATCAAGAACTAACAGATATGAAGCAATATATATGATTCCTCATCATAATCAAGAAATTAATCCAAATTGCAAACTAAGGAACAACATAAAGAAGCAAATTCCCAGTGTTTGAAGAATTATTAGCAAAAAAGATCATACCTTTGCTAGATTTAAAACTGGAAATTCCTCTCCCCATCCAGTGCGTAGACGAGATGAGCTTCCCTATAAGCATTAACAACTTATACACATAAAGAATGGAAACAAAATATAGAAAACAAAGTTAATAATCAAAGAAACAACACAAACAATACCATGATTGGTCTGTAAACATAGTTATCCGATGGTTCCTTTCTTCTGAGCCTAGTTTGGTTTCCTCTCTGCGCACCAAACAAAATATAAACTAATCAGTTTAGGTAAAATAAAAAATAATTTGGAAGATTACCCAGAAAAGGAAGAGGGAGATAAACTGTTTAACTAAAGAATCTGGGAAACTCGTTAGCAAATTGAAGATAATTTACTGAGATTTACAGAAATAAAGCTCCCATTTCTACCCAGATGAGGCCGCCAAGAACACCCAAAACTGGACAGTGGTAGTTTACAGGTGTCAAATGCTCGTGTTTGGCTTTTTTGTTTTTGTTTTTGTTTTTTTTTTTCAGATTTCTTTTACTTGAATAGTTACAATTTTAATGATTTTTAGTTTTTCAATTATCAGAAAAATGAATGATAATATTACCTTGTCCATTCTTAAAGTAACATGCGAGTTTAATCGATTATCTTTCTTCACAACCCAAATTTCCTGTTCAATATTTCAGAGGATGAGAATTAGATTCTACTAAAATAACAATTCCTCATTACTCATTCTTAAATCAATGTGAATTTTAATTATTATCATCCGTTCCCGTAATTGATATCCATTTAGTCTTACCTTCTTTGATTTTGAAGAAGTATTTGATCTTAAATGATTATCTTTCTTTTCGACCCAATATCCCTATTCCATACAATTGATCAGATAAATATCAATATAAAAATTGGCATATCAATAACAACTTTTGGGATAACACTTTAAAATTAAAACTTATTATCACTATTCTTTCTACGCATTTCTCTCTATTTTTTCAAATAACAAACGGACGAAACTAATCTTTTGATCTAAAACTCGAAAAACATTACAAATAACATCTAAAATCTTAGAATTATAAAGCAAAGAAGCAAATTCAAAATTATCTCACAATAAGAAGACTTGATCTACGCATCATACCTTGTAATTTGATTTGGGTCGATAATGAATAAATTCATATTCTCCGTTTGTTACAACAACCTTCTCGAGATTGTCTTCCATTATCTTTTATGTGAAGGAGGGAGAAACCAGATAGCCCTGTTTAGTTTTCTCTCATCGGAATCCTCCTAGTTTGATCATCCAAATCTTCCAGTTTAATTATATTATGATGGATAATAATAATAATAACAAATCTACTTAAAATCTTTAAAATTGACAAAAAAAAAAAAATTAAGTCAAAGACATTGATAAGAATTGGTATTTAAAAGAGAAAAATCTGTATTTCAAGTGTCTAATATAGTGAGCTGTATTTAGTAAGTAGTTATGCACATAGAAAAAATATATGTAGAAAAAGTAAACCAAGAATAACGGAAAGGAATAATTTATGTTACTCCGTTATTTCAAATTTTGCTTTCAATATTATCTGAAAGGAAATTTTGCTTTCAATATTATAATCCTGTTTTTTTTTTTTTTGAGAGAATATTATAATCCTGTTTTAGTATGAAATTTTCAAACTTACCTAAAAGTTGTATGGAATTGGTATTTAAACAGTAGAAATTCTACATTCTCAAAGTGCCTAATACAGTGAACCATATTTAATTTGATGAACTGAAGCATATACTACATCTAAACTAAAAGTCATATATTATATGCTCAATACGTCCGGTTACCGGGCATTCGAACCCATGATCTTTGACATGGAGTTAACTCTGATACTAAATTGAAGCATATGTTCCATCTCAACTAAAAGCCTAATTTAATAGTTGGACTGCACATTTATGTTTATATATTATATATGTTTAACAAGATGAAAATAATATATATTGAAAAAGTAAATAAGGAATAACATAAAGGAATAATTTATGTTAGACTACTATTCATACTCCCTCAATTTTCAAGTTTTGCTTTTGAGCCTTATTTAGATTGATGAATTTTTTCCGCCTAAATTTTTGAACTATAGTTGATTAAATTTTCACACAAATTAATTGTTATTTTTGGGTTTGGATATAAGAAAATGGAGGAAAAAGCATGTAATTTTTATTTTTATTTTTATATATATATGGAGTATATAATTTTATTCAAATTAATTTTTTAGTTAAATTTGTGTCAATTTATTTTGTATACTATAAAAATTAGTAAAGTTAAAGAAGAAACTAAAAACTAATTACAAAGGGTAACACTTGTGTGAATCTGAGTTTTAGTAATCATATTTTTCAATCGATTTTTAGTAAAGTGTTAAACCGGTTGAAACCGACAAAATAATAAAAGAAAATATGAAGAGACAAAAATACCTTTACTAAAAATAGAAAAAGTATGATTTAATGCTCACAGTTGCTGACTATTGGGATAGGGAGTTGGGATGGAACTGGCTAGTTCTGGACCATCTTCTACCAACTAACATCTTGGATAAAATTGCAGCAGTTATAATCTACAAGGACAACAATATGCAAGATTTTATAGAATGGAGTGATGGGACCTCAGGCAAGTTCTTTGTTGTAGCACCAGAGCATCCATAGTGGAAGAGCATGGGAGGATCATGTCGGTAAATAAGAACCATAGTTTGATCTTGAACTGATGTGAGGATCATTTTCAATGCATTTCTTATTCCTGCAAAGTTTTTGCAGGCTTTTGCAGATTATAACAAAAAAACAAAAAAAAAAAAGGAAAAAGGGACGGAAGTGTGCAAGTGAGGCACCCGCTGGGCGAGTCAGAGTGGCCGCCCCCCCTGGCGGCCACTCTGACTTTTATATTAATTTTTCATTTTTTTTATTTCTTTTATTTTTAAAGTCAGACTTTGTTTTGTTTTTCTTTTTCATTTCTTTCTCCCACATTCTTTTTCCTAATCACACTTACAAAAATTCCTCAATAATCGGAAAAAAAACCCCACTGATAAGGATGCTCTTAGAGCATCTCCATCCGGAGATAATACTTGGTTTTTGTCAAGGAAAGCCACATGGAGGAGAGAGAAAATGAGAGAGAGTGAGAAAAGGAACTCCTGCAAATTAAGTTTTTTTGGAACAGTGATTTTGCAGAGAAAAAGGTTGGAAAGTTACATGTTGTGCGCGTTTCGCGCACAACAGCGCCCGACTACCCGCACCTGCGCCTGCTGGGCGCGTCAAACGCGCCTGACACTTTAATTTTTAATTTTTTTTTAAAATTAGATTTATTTTTTTTTCTCTCCCCTCATTTTTTCTTTTCTAATCACACTTACAAAAACTCCTTAATAACCGTGAAATAACTCCACTACTAAGGATGCTCTTATCAATTAAGTTTTTTCACAGTTATTGAGGAGTTTTTGTAAGTGTGATTATGAAAGAGAAAATGTGAGAAGATGAAAAGAAAAAAAAAAATAAATCTGATATAACCAAAAAAAAATTAAAAGAAAATTGTGGTCTAGTTGCAGCCAAAATTAATTTGCATGAATTTGTGTAGTTCAGGGACCCAATTGCATTGTTTTTTAGTTCGATGGTCTAATTGCAGTTTCGTGTGTAGTTCGGTGGCCTATTTGACACTTATTCCTTATTATTATTATTATTAATAAGGTGCAAATTGATCACTAAACCTAAACTAAAAATGTAATTAGGTCACTGAGCTAAAAAAAAAAAGTGCAATTAGGTCATTCATTGAACACTCCAAATGTATGCAATTTCACCTGATAGCAGGTTACCATTTATTTCATCAGGTTGTGTTGCTTAGGTGGATGGTTAGTTAGCATTTTAAAATAATTTTTAATAATAAATTATTAAAATAAATAAATTAATTAAAAATAAAAAATAAAAAATCTGACAACTGCTGGCAGCCCCCCATCCCCCCTCCTTCGTCTCTAGTTGGAGACGAAGAGATCTCCTTTGTCTAGGAGGAGGGGTGGCCGCTATGTTTTTTTTTTTTTTTTTTTTTCAAGTTAATTCCATTTTTTATCCTAGATTTATATGTAACAATTCACTTTTAGTATTTTTTTTTTCAAAGCATCCCCTTTTGGTCCTAGTATTATTGTGGCATGATAAAAATATAGTGGGTCAACCCACTTTATATAAAAAAAAAAGATCGAAATGTCCTTGTATTTAACGACATTTCAACGATTTTGTTGACGGAGGACCAAAAATGAACATGCCGCAATAATAGTAGGACCAAAAGGGGATGCTTTGAAAAAGAACTAAAAGCGGATTACCACCTATAAATTTAGGACCAAAAATGGAATTAACTTTTTTTTTTCTAATTTAATTTAATTTTTATTTTTAAAATTTATTATTAAAAATTATTTTAAAATGTCAACTCATACACCTAAGCAAGATGAAATGAATAGTAACATGCTATTTGGTGAAATTGCATATATTTGGAGTGTTCAATGATCTAATTGCACTTTCTTTTTTGGTTCAGTGACATAATTACACTATTAGGCTACGCTCAGTGACCAATTTGCACTTTATTCTTTATTATTATTATATTCAAACGTAATTACCTTGTTTATTTAATTATATTTTATTCCTTGAAATGATACTCAAATCATGAAGGATTTTTTTTTTTTAAAAAAAAAAAGGAAAATGAGGAAGGTGTTATAAATAAATATTTGTGGCCATTATTGTTAGCATTGTAACGATTGTAACCTATAACGGTCATTATTTATGTTGGTTTTATTACTAGTATTATATATGTATTCCTATGATGTAATAACAATGACTAGTGAATGAGAATGCTCTCCTTCTTCTTGTCTCTATTCTTTCTCTGTTAGTTTAACTTGTTCATAACTTTGCAACTCACCATTCACGGTTAGGAGCTAAAGGCCAACGGGCATCAAAATCTCTTCATAGATTACAATGATGGACTACTTTGTTAGAAAAATTGAATTGAGCCTATTTAAGTTCTTACATTCTAGGCTAATTTAATTTGGACTTACAATCAAAGCAGTTATATGATTTTTGGGTCCTTTTGTTTCAAAGTATTTGAACTAGTTTTAAATGCTCGACCCATTTGATTTTAGATTTGGGCTTAATTCTTTCATTAACCCAAATCCTTAAAATCTTCTTCCATCATTTGTTATTTTCGGCCTTGCTTTGCCCAAATTCGGCCAATAATAATCCAAAAATAATGATGAACCTTTTTGGTTTATTAAAAGAATTGTGGGCTTGCTTTAAATTCTGGACTCATTTTTATTTAAAGTTTTGGGCTTTAATAATCCCAATTTTTGGATTAATCTAGTCCTTTATAATATTCTTCTGTCATTTTTGGGGCCTAGGAAAATGTTGGGCTATCTGATTTTGGTTACGAGAATCATTGATTTGGGCCAGTTTTTTTTTTTTACTATTGATGCCATTTAAATCATTCTTTGAATTTATTATTGATGCTCCTAAATTAAAATGCTAGTTTGTGCAATTTATTTGGCTGACATGATTTTATGAGTTTATATGCATATTCAGTTATATTTCCATGATATATAGTTTCTTTTGCGAATAATAAGTGGACTCTTGTTTTTAGCCAGCCATAGTATATATAGATTTTTTTTTTGAAAAATCTAGACCTTGGTTATCTCCAAAATATGATTTTACCAATCTTATTTTGGACGGGAGCACGTCTTTAACGTAGGCCATTGAAATTGATATTTATCTCAATCTCATACCCTGTAGATAGCCCTATAAAAATCCCTGAAGGATTGCTTTGACTACAAATATCATTGGTTCTTTCTAAGTCACAATATTGGCTGATTTAACTTTAGATTTCAAGGTTTTTCGTCAGTAACTGACTTAATCAGCTATACACAATTGTGTCCCAAACTTAAGTTATTCAACTAGTCGAAGACAACTTCATATAACTTTTGGCCTAGCAGCAAAGTATGTTTCACGTGTGGATATAAAAGGCATTGTTCACGTGCGTGCCAAACCCTGCCATTACAATTATTTGATATTCTTTGCTTTAATTTTATTAAAGCTATTCTGGCACTTTTTGAAGAAACATACCATGCTTATGATTATTTGGTGTGCCATAAAAGTTATGCCAAGACCCACACAAGTATTGATATCTTTTTGGGGGACATCATACTTGACATATTCAAATCTAACTCACTGCATACCAATAGCGTATATATACACTGATCATGTTGATCAGAAAAGAGTGACAAGGTCCATATATAATCCCCAAAATTGGACCAAATAATATATATCTCGATACTCCTTGACGCCAGAAGTATAGGAGATCTATCGGTTTAAGAGATATGAATCATAATATATACTAGATCTAGCAAAGAAGCATTGTCACTTTTGCCTTAAAAATAATTATGTCCTGAAGACATTTGTCCAGAAGACGAAAACCCTAGTAAGGTGCACCAAACAAACATAATACTAGGGATACGGAACAATCAGATCTTATGCTGGGAAATGTTAATGATCTGATTAAAAATTGTCATGATTTTGGGAGAAAATTTTAAAACTGTCGACAACACACGCCTATATAATTGCTCATTTAAATAAACTGGATCTAGGTGAGATGCCAGAAGCATCCTCATTATTTAATATTTAAAGGAGCAATTAAGGCAAATCTCGACTCGCTAAAACAGATTCTCTTGACAATACATACACCATTGAATAATAACCCTGCTGGTTACAAATGGATGTTTGTACGAAAGAGAAATGAAAGCAATAAGGTGATATAATAGCGAGTGTTTGTAGCATATGGGTTAACGCAGAAACCCTTGATTAATTTGAATCAAATCTCCCATGTACGATGACATTAAGTTCCGCTATACAAGATAATTGGCAGTACAAACTTAGATATGCAGCTAATAAACGTCGTGACCATATGACAATAAGGTCACTGGACGGTATGGTCTTTATATGATCTTAGCACAGATCACAATTAACTGAGTAATTTCCTCCTGAAGTAGGAAAATGTAAAGATCAAAATATACCGTAGTACTTATTGAATCATAAAGAGCTTAATGGTATTAGCTCCAAAAACGAATTTTAGAAATTAAAGGACTTGGAAAACCAAGTATTATCTCGACTTGCAGATCGAGTATTGCCTTGAAGCTCATCACACTAACGGTTATATCTCTTGAAGAAGATAAGGAACCGTTTACACAAAAATGATACTGAGGACACTTTAGGACCTGAAGTCCATTTCTTCATTATTATTGGAACACTACGGAAGAACCAGAAGTTCTATGATCATATTTTGATTGACATTGTCCTTACAATGAAATCAACTATAGTTCCTAATGCCCTAAATATCCTCTAGTATCTCCAATTTAAAATTTGTGGGATAAACCAATGTGTGTTTTTCTCATAGATCACTTGGTAATGATTGTCTTTGATCTCCATTCCATGTTAGTTATGTGTGTTCTATCTCCACTGACTTATGGGAGGACAATAAAAGTGTGTTTTTAAGTAGGTATGGTTAAGGAATATTTACTATATTCAACCTACATATGCTCCAGAAGAGTCACGAGATCACTGTATAAAATGTTAACTTATAGTGACAATCTTGAAGATTGTCATATCATCTCCTCTACGTTCCTTTTGAAACAATTATTCTACTTTAAGCAATGTAGAAATCGAAGATTGTTATCTTCAGGGGGAGATGTGGACTACATTTACTTAAATCAATCCTGAAGATTGGGTGGGTCCTAAAAGGACCAACAATTGTACTCTTTTACAATCTATATACCATGTACTCTTTTCCTCACTAGATTTTTCCCATTGAGTTTTTCTAGTGTGGTTTTTAACGAGGCAGGAGTATAATATAATAAACGGGGAGAAAGTTGCAAATAAATACTTAAATAGACAAACCCCGAAAATCTTGAAGATGATGCCCTGAAGGCTTATGATTGTACTCTTTTTCCCTTAACTAAGTTTTTCCCACCGGGTTTTCTTAAGTTAAGGTTTTTAACGAGGCAATCAGGAAAGTTGTTGTCCTTAGGGGGAGCAACAACATACACATAAATTATTGGTCCAGAAGACCACCAAATCTTGAAGATTAAACGCAGAAAGTTATGGTTGTACTCTTTTCCTTAACTAAGTTTTTACCCATTGGGTTTTCTTAGTGTAAGGTTTTTAATGAGGCAACTAGGACTATACATGAGTTTATAAATATCATGTACTCTTTTCTTCAACTAGGTTTTTCCCACGTGGTTTTCCTAGTGAATTTTTTAACGAGGCATGAAAGTCTTTGAATATACCATTCATATACCCTGTACTCTTTTTGTCTAGGTTTTTCCCACAGGGTTTTCCTAGCAAGTTTTTATGAGACAAGATCGTTGTCAAATAATGTCCAAGGGGGAGTGTTATAAATAAATATTTGTGGCCATTATTGTTAGCATTGTAACGGTTGTAACCTATAACGGTCATTATTTATGTTGGTTTTATTACTAGTATTATATATGTATTCCTATGATGTAATAACAATGACTAGTGAATGAGAATGCTCTCCTTCTTCTTGTCTCTATTCTTTCTCTGTTAGTTTAACTTGTTCATAACTTGGCAACTCACCATTCTCGGTTAGGAGCTAAAGGCCAACGGGCATCAAAATCTCAACAGAAGGAAAAATATTTTCAAATCTTACACACGTTTATATTTATTTTAATTTTGATTTCTGTCCACGATGAAACAAATAGTTCTTTTTTTAAAACTTATTCTAATTATCAAGAATTTGATTTTGATTCAAGATTTGATATTCCAACCAAGCACCCTTTATAGCATGTTTGGTTCACGGAATAGGCTTGGAATGACATAGCATTTACGGGAATAGGCATATTCCTTTGTTTGATAATGCTTTTTATTCCTTTATTCGCAGATTTGTTATGCCCCATGCATGCCGGTAAGCCTAAGTAGCGTCCAAGATCATAGGAGACTTTTACTCCAAAGCAGTTGGCCACACAATCCCTAGCAGAAGTTGACGTATTCGAACTGAACATAATGGATGACTTATCAAAATTAATGGCCTGACCCGATGCAGCACAATACTCCTACAGACACAGCTTCACTGACTGAGCTTCCTGATGATCCGCCCTAAAAAAGAGAAGGCTGTCATCAGCAAAGAATAGATAAGAGACCGGGGGAGCGCCTTTGGCTACATGAACTCCATGAATATCTCCTCTCCCCTCAGCCTATTATTGTTAAAGACATATTACTACTTATATTCATAATTCCTTACCATTCCAAACCCAACCAAACAATGAAATTTATATTCCCAGTAATTTCTTTTCCACCAACCAAACAATAGAATTTATTTTCCATGGAATTTGAATTCCATTTCCTTCAAATATTTTCCAGCGAACCAAACGGACGGTAAGGAATTGAGTATTGAGCAACTAATCTATTGAGTTCAATTAAAATCTAGAACATGGTGTAGAGTTCAAGTTTTTAATTGTAATAATGTGAATAATGTATAACTTTAAGTGTAAGCATATAAGTTATGTTTATATAATTGAATGCGTGTACGAAAGATAGAAGATGGTGATAAGTAAAATAATATAATAATAAAAGTAATCATAATACTAAATAAATATGGGGATAATGGTGAGAATATGATTGTACTAATATATAGGCAAATACATAATAGATATTATAGTTTTTCAATTAGAAAATAGTTTATAAAAATTTTGATAGAAAATGTTTCCAGTTTTATAACAGCTCGTTTGGTTCGCTGGAAAATATTTGAAGGAAATGGAATTCAAATTCCATGGAAAACAAATTACCAGGAAAATAGATTCCATTGTTTGGTTGGTGGAAAATAAATTACTGGGAATATGAATTCCATTATTTGGTTGGGTTGGGAATGGTAAGGAATAATGAGTATAATAACGTATATATATCCCTACACAATAATAATATAATAATAATAATAAAAAGAGTAATTAATAAAGTATGGTGAGTGTAAAATTGTGATACTAGTTTTCCATGAAAAACAAAATAACTAAGATTTGTCAGGAAAACATTTTCCTCATTGTTAAGGAAAACTTTTTCCCATGGAAATTGTTTTCCATCCAACCAAACAACATAAAACACTATTCTCCCCCAATATAAGGAAAACATTTTCCTATGGAAATTGTTTTCCATCGAACCAAACAACATAAAACACTATTCTCCCCCAATTTAAGGAAAACATTTTCCATGGAAAATGTTTTCCATCCAACCAAATATCTCCTAAATGAAAACTTATGGTAGTAAACACATTTTTTGTTTTTTATTATGAAATTTTCCAATTTAAAAAAAAAAAAAAACACATGAGAGAAATTTTTCAAGTAGTAAACAAATCTTAGTAGTCTAGACTCTAGACTCCAATGTAGCACTGGGAAATAAGCCAATACCAGCAAGTTAACCCCAGATGAAATAGGGGGTAGGAGTTTAGTAGTGATGTAGGGAGAGAGAGAGAGAGAAAAAAAAATTATTAGTAGAGAGAGAAGCTCCAGCTGAGAGAGAGAGAGAGAGAGAGAGATGAAAAAAAGGTGGGAGCAAAGTGGGGAAGCAGGGCCAGCAGAAAAGCAAGAAAATTTGGGGGAAAAGTTGAAGAAAGTAGTGAAAACAAGAGGTGGGCACTCCACTCCAGTAATACCTTTTCCCATTCTCCACCTCCAACAACAGGAGAACCTCCCAGATAGCGCTTTTGCTCACGCCCCATTTGATCTCCCTTCTCTTTCTTCAAGAAAGCTCGCCGCCACTCTCTGGGAGCTCCATCACTACAACCTCCCCGTTTCCACAATGCCCCAGGGTCTCAATAACGCCCCGCCTCCGCGGTTGCGCCGCCTGCAACCACCGCGCCATGACCACCGCCCCCATCGCCACCTTTACGAGGATACCAGGATGGTTGAACCCTCTGATCCTTCGCCCAGTTCTCCTGACTTGGTAAAGATTCAATCTTTTCGTGGTTTTGGGAAAAAAAAAAAAACTTTACTTAATTGCATCATTTTTTGTTTTTGAGTCTGAGTCTCCAATTCTGCAATTTCTTTTATTTAATTTGTTTTCTGATTGTATCTATAGTGTTTCTTTAATGGTTTATCATAGAGATGGAATGTAGAGACTGTACTGGATTCTTAGGTTTCTTTAGTGCTTGTTTTGATAATTTTCTGCTTATGTAGTTGAAAGCATTCATTTTTGTGGTCCCTATTTGTTTCTTGGTATTTTTTTAATGATAATTAGTTCTTATTTGTAGCCCTAGCAATGCAAGGACAACTTTTAAGTGTGAGGATACTTAGCTTCTTCTGTAGTATATGATAACTGTTAACTAAGCATGAAATCTAATTGTGATCTGCTTGTGTGATCAATAGTCAGAGTTAGATAAAACCCACTGATTCTTATGTGATAATATTTGGGTTTTAATGTTGTATTAACTCTGTTGCTGCATTCTATTATGCTTTTATAGTTTGCTGATAATCTTGGTTTATGATGCCAGTCAGGAAGTCCGGGCAGTTTAAGGCGGCGTGTTGCTGCATCACTAATGCAACATCATCGACCAGTTGAGAGGAACAATCATGCCATTCAGCCTGTATCTCCGGCCAGTTATGGCAGCTCGATGGAGGTACACATTGTGTTTTGTTTTCGTGAAAAGAATATTGCTCAAACTTCCACTCTTGTGGGGCTTAATTTTTATCACTTCTGCTGCTTTACCTTTTGTAGAAAATAGCTGAAGTTCTTAACTTTAGATAGTAACATATTCGGTTAACATTCCTGTTTGGTAACATTGTTAGCTTATAAGCCAATTTTGGCGTTTTGTAACCGTTATTAGCTGTTTGACTTGGTTAAACAACTAATATAGGTGTTTGATTAATTAGCTTTTTGTAATAGCTTATTGCTCCAAAACACTAGCAAAAAGCTGCTCAAAGTAGCTTTTTCGATAAATTTTTTGAGAAAGTTATTTTGTATGTAA
Organism: Ipomoea triloba; assembly: GCF_003576645.1. Classification (NCBI taxonomy): domain Eukaryota; kingdom Viridiplantae; phylum Streptophyta; class Magnoliopsida; order Solanales; family Convolvulaceae; genus Ipomoea; species Ipomoea triloba. The sequence goes on along the minus strand of NC_044923.1, from coordinate 7,792,658 downwards.
TCAGCTATCAGCTAATAGCCAATTTGCCAAACATTTTTCTACAATCAACTAATGCTATCAACTAATCAAACTCACTAACCCAATCAGCTAACAACTATTTACCAAACCCTTCCTTAACCCATCATAATGAAAGTGCAAATTCAAAACATAATCATATATGCCTGGCAGTAAGTCTCTTAACAGAAGGCTTTATCGAAACGTTTTTATGTAGTTGAGCAGCAAGTTTCTATTTCGTTGGTCTATTCATGGGAAACTATCTTTTAAAGAAAATATTAAGAGATGCACAGACAAATTTATGGTTTGGGCACTAAAAAGCTAAATCCTTGTAAATAATAACTTTTAGCCAAGGGGGATTTTTTCCTACTCTTGAAACTGGTGTTTCCTCAATATCTGCTCCGTAATTTTCATGTAATGAATTTTGTAGCTTATAAAAGCTAAGACGAGCTTTTCACATGTTTCTGTGTTGCAGATAACCCCTTACAACCCTGCAATGACTCCTTCAAGCTCTATAGATTACAAGGGGAAAATTACGGAGACAGGTTATAGCCTCAAAACGTCCACAGAACTGCTTAAGGTGCTGAATCGAATCTGGATCCTGGAAGAGCAGCACGCATCCAATATGTCCCTTGTGAAAGCGTTAAAGAAAGAGCTTGACCGTGCTCATACCCGTATCAAAGAGTTGGTGCGGAATCAGCAAACCGAGAGACACAAAATGGATGAATTGATGAAGCAGATTACGGAAGACAAACTGGTAAGGAAAAGCAAGGAGCAAGATTGGATCAATGCTGCTTTGCAGTCTGTGAGGGATGAGCTGGAAGACGAAAGGAAGTTAAGAAAACGCTCGGAGAGCTTGCATCGGAAGCTAGCTCGGGAGCTTTATGAGGTGAAAACATCTTTTTCTGGTGTCTCGAAAGAGCTAGAAAAAGAGAGGAATTCTCGTGAGCGTTTGGAAGAGTTCTGCGACGAGTTTGCCTGGGGTATTAGGGATTATGAACAGGAATTTCATTCTCTGAGACAGAAATCTGACAGGAACTGGACAGGAAGAACAGACAAAGATCGCCTAATTCTCCATATTTCTGAATCATGGCTTGATGAAAGGATGCAAATGAAGCTAATCCCCAACAACAATGGAGCAGAGAGAAGCTCTGCAGTGGAAAAACTAAGCTCCGAAATCGAGACCTTTCTCCAAGCCAAAAGGACCGGTAAACCCGCCTACCGCAGAAGCTCTCTCGAGTCCATCCCTCTAAATATGGCCACTAGTGCCCCTCGAGACGAGGGCGACGAAGATGATTCTAGTGATAGTGATTCACATTGTTTCGAGTTACAAAAAGGGAGTACAATTGACTTGAAATCCCACGTAATTGAAGCCGAGGAGCACGATGTTGAAGAAACCCTAAATCCAAACTATTCAACAGCAAAACTTGCATCTCGGAATAAGAGTCGAAGTCCATCCAATTTGCAGGTTAAGTTTCAAGAGCACATGACAGATTTGAAACCGGGAAAAGAAACCGAAGAAAATCTAGCTGAAACAAGCCCTTCTAAGAAACCTGGAACGCACGAGATTACAGAAGAAGAGAATAGTTCTGACAGAAAGAACAAAACCAATGGACTAAACCCTAACCACGTTATTGGCGATATGATAAGAAGCCACTACCTTTCTTCAGGAAACGTAAATATGCCACCTGAAAACGAGAACAGCGTGGCTTCCTTCAACAATCCCGTGTGGAGGGCCAGTCCAGTCCGGCAATGGACAGAGAAGCTCCCCCCGAGCCACGAGAACGAAATATCTGAATCATCTTCAAAGCTGCCTCTGGAGTGTAAGGAGAGTACATTGAAGGCAAAGCTACTAGAAGCAAGAGCACGAGGTCAGAGGTCACGTTCCCGCCTAAAAGGTTCGAAGGTTTCCTTATAATTTTCTTTGAGTCATAGGTTGAAAGATGGAACCTTTTCTGGCTCTAATGGTTGCTATGAATCTGTTGTTACTGTCATACTGTTGTAATAAGTGTGTGAGTTGGTTATGCTATACTATACTTTGACATGGAGATCATACTATACAGATGTAAATTGTGCTTATAAACGCATTCCCAACTTAATTTTCATAATATCAATCTTAGAGATCCTTTATTTGCCTCTGGTTTCTCCATATAGAATCTCCATATAATAGTCTTGCTGTCTCATTATACAATAGTTATACCATGGACCCATGACCATTTATATAGTGAACTAGTTTTATACGTCCATTTATATAGTGAACTAGTTTTATACGTCCATTGCGCGAATTGGTTAATGCCCAATGTTTATATTTAAATAAATATTTGAAAGTATATCAATGGAGAAGTTTATACATGGGTAATTGAATGTCGAATTTTTTTATTTAAATACCTAACTCAAAGTATATGAATCCAAGATAATATAGAAAATTCATTATAATTATTACTAAACTAAATGTTTGCAACCTTGTAAAATCGATAATCTAAATAAATACTACTTTTAATTTGAATTTTTCTAAGTGTTCTTAATTCTCTTTTGAGTAACATTGTCATTGTCTTCATCTTTACTATTTGTTCTCTTCATTTTTGTTGGTAGTGTGTTATTTGCAATTCGGTTATTGTTGGTAGCATAGATGACAACGTCATGCAATGAGATTATGATATAGGAGCTATGGACTTTCCTTTAGGCGTTCTGCGTGGGGTTTATTTGGTTTAACCATTATTGTTGAATGAGTTATTGTGGATAAAGAAATCCCTAGTTTAAGAAAAAAGATTAAATAAATTAATAAAAATTTAAAAATTTAAAATATTATGTATTCTAAAGATATTAAAAGGTAGTTTCTAGCTTCAATTTGCTGGGTAATGGGTTATTTGAGTACTTTCATTGTCAACAAATCTCCCAAGTAGTTACATATGTATCATTTTTTGGTGTAACTACTAATTTATTTAATTGAATAAGAGTAAAATAGAGTGATTCTGACTCAATTTGTTGGGTTATTATTTGAGTACTCTCTTTGTCAACCAATCCCCAAGTAGTTAATTAATATAATTAGCTTCAAATTATTTTAATTTTTTTTCATATTATTAATAAAATACTTGGTAAATAAATATATAACATTATTTTGTACTATAACTTTGATATTTAATTACATGATATTGTAAAAATAAGATAATGGACAATGTAATGAATATCAATTGATAAATTTGAATGTAAAGAATCTTTGCATGAGAGAAAATAAAGACAATATAACTAATGGAATTATTTCTCTTATTTAATTTAATTTTTTGATAATGAATAATTTTTTCAAATAAAGGTATTGTAGACACATAATTCTAAATTAAATAAATACATATGTATCATTTTTTGTTGTAACTACTAATTTATTTAATTTAATAAGAGTAAAATAGAGTGAGAAACTTAATTATGTCAAATTTGATTGAGATGAGGTTCGAACCTAAGACCTTTTCTTATAGAAATTAATGGGTAAGTTAAAAGTTAACGGAATATTAACGGAGAAGAGAATATTTAACGGAAAACTTAACGGATAATCATAAAAAGTAAGGTTAAATTAGGTAATCTCTATTAATAATATTAATCTGAATTATCTTAACCATCTATTGGATTAAATAATTCATCGGAACCATCCATTTGATTAAATAATTTGACCGCCATTTTTTCTACCCATTTTAGACCTAACTCTCTTTGGCTCTTATTAGTATAGTAGATGTTCACAATTTGAATTCTGAACATTTAGTATGTAAATTGTGAACATTCATCATATAAATTATGAACATTCAGTATGTAAATTGTGTATTTTGGACCCTGGTTCACAGAATAATTTGCCATCATTATGTGTCAGATTTTCATAAATTATTATGTGGACCATGGTCCACCATAAAAAAAATACATTTTTAATATATTAAAAATATATTATTTGTGTACTGAATGTACATTATACTAAATAATGTACTTTTGCTACTCAAATAATATACTTTCTCTGAATATAAGGTGCATTTTTAATATACTAAAAGTTTATATTATTTTATGTATTGAATGTATATTATTTGATAGTATACAAAATAATGTATTCACAAATAATGTACGGAGTACTTTTTATTTATGGTTCACACAGCTGTGTGGACCATGATTGTTAGATTTTGATGCAGTTAAAGATAGTTAAATGGTTTATGATTTGATTTTTTTTTATAGTAATTAACTTAATGTTAGAAAATAAAATTTATATATTTAAAAATTAAATTATGAGTTATTTAAGTGTAAAAATTCGAATTTAAAAGTATGAAGACCATATTAAAGAAAAGAAGCAAATGAATTAGAATTTGGTTGATTTTTAAATTGTACACATGATAATTAAAATAACATCACTCATTCTTAAATTGTGGACATGATAATTAAAATAAGATATATAGATGAAATATCAAATCTGCCCCTTAATTAAAAGTTTAATTTTGGGGTTTGAGTTTCATGTACTACCAATGCAAAATGATGTGTGTTTTTGTTAATGGTTTGTTTGGTAACATAGTTAGCATATCAGCTAATTTTAATTTATTTGACCATTATTATTAGTTGTTTGACTTGGTTAAAAAATCACTATAGGTGTTTGATTAATTAATTTTTTTGTAACAGCTTTTTGCTCCAAAACGCTAAATTTCAAAAAATTATTCAAAGTAGCTTTTTCAGTAAACTTTTTGAGAAAGTCATTTTGCATTTAATCAGTTATAAGCTAACAACTAATTTACCAAACATCTTCCTACAATCAGCTAATGTTATCAACTAGTTAAACTCATTAATCCAATTAGCTAACAGTTATTTACCAAACACCCTCAATATGTTTTTGTCCCCACACAAGAAGAAATGTAGTGGCAATTTGATAATTATTTTAAATTTTGAGTGAATTTTCTGTAACAATACTAAGTGCATTTTATGATATGTACTAGTGTAACCATCTTGAGTGCATTTTACATCTCATCAAATAGACTTGTAACTTTGCATACGATACATTTTTAGAATCACAGATCTTGAGTCCACTTGAATATGTCAGTGTATGTACTTGATAGTATTGTGAAATGTAGGTTCACATCTAAACGCCTATTATTATATGACCTGCCTCCGATCCTATAGTCCTATAATGATGATGATGATACTCTTCCGATTATATTACTACTTATTGGTCAACTTAAACTATTTTTATTTGCTTATTTTCTTTAACGATTCCTATAATTTTTAAATTTTGCTTCTTTTTTCTATATAACAAAACTTTAATGTGAATTTTTAGTATATATATATATAAATTTTATGCACTAATGTTAAATTAAATATTACAAAAAAAATTTTGAATAAACCTACAAGCAAACATCTCTATTCGAACAAGGCTTATAATTTGGAACGAAAGGAGTATATCAATGCTTTAATATTTAGTTTATGTATGCGTGAAATAATGGGTAAGAAGAATTTTAATTTAGAGATAAAGTATAATTATCTTTACCAAATTGGAAATCTCATTAAATCAAGGAAAATAGTACTTATATTTCTTATAGTATATATTGATGTTGCATGATCTTTATTAATAAAAAAATTAAATCATATTCTAAAGTTAATTATCAATTAATATTTCAAAAAATATAGAATAAGTAAAACTCTTAATAAAAACGTCTTAATCTTTTTTTAAGAAACATTAATTTAGTACGTAAAAGGGTTGTTTGTCATCATTCATGTCTCTATGGAGTGTAGCTAGTCAATGACTTTTTCTTGTATTCTCTTTCCTTTATGTTTTTAGATCCATGTGAAAATGAAATGCATGAATCATTATTTTCAAATAAAACTTATTTACCTTTTCGATTAAAAAAAATTACTATTACATATACTTTAATTTAAATATCTCACAATAAATTCAATTTTTTTCCAATATTATAAGCAAATTTATAGAAATATTTGGCCAAAAGATGTGCAGTCTCACTATATACTATGTTAAACATTTATTTATTATAATTTAATTTGGCATTATATAAAAGATGTTCGGAATTTGAATTTTCGCATTGCTGAACAAACAATATTTGTGAAGAGCACTTGAGAGATAGTATTGAGCATATAATGTAAATGACGTGGTTAATACGCGGAGGTATATGAATATGTAATAGCATCTGAGTTCTGTTCATATTATTATCCAAATAGGTCTATTTGTTGGTTTAGTGGTTGAGCTTGGGGGAGGTGACCGTCCTAAACTGATTATGGTTAGGTGAAAATGTCAAAAAGTTCCCCCCTCTCTCCTCCCCCCTCCCCCCCCCCCC
>NC_044923.1:7713700-7785935 GCF_003576645.1 Ipomoea triloba | reverse complement strand
TCCCCCCCCCCCCCCCCCCCCTCCCCCCCCCCCCTCTAAGCAAATAATTAATACGCTATTTATAGGGGGTAGGAGGGAACATATGTTGGGCTCTCGGCATGCCTGACACGTGTCATGCATGTAGTCGGCAAGCTTGGCGGTTGTGCAACGAAGTCCACGTGTCGCGATATTTCTGATTAGCCACTAGGTGACGAGGTCGTGTGTCTTGATTAATACACTCCAAGTGGCCTTGCTCAGGTTAATCGTCCTGACCTCTCAAGGTCGGACTCGATCCTAAGATGGGGTAAAGGGTTCATGCTGATTAATTATTCGATCGGCCTTTGTATTGAGGTCAGGCCGGTCAAGCACGGGGTCGGTCAAAGTCGGTGAGTGCTTTTCATGACGTGCAGATCATATACCAAGCCGACATACGGGAGTATTTCCCATCAATATAAAATAATAAATATGTAGTCTCACTATCAATTTTAACTTTTAGTTGACCTAAACTCAAACATAAAACTAACTAAATCACAAAAGTTAGTTTTCTCTACGAGTGCACGCAATTTGACACTGATATGACTTGAATACCAACTATAATACAAATTTAAGTTCTAACTATGTCACAAAAGCTAACTTATGAATATATGTTTGATCCAAATTTTATATATTAATCGAAATTTTCATCAGCAGTCGATGTGAAATGCATCATACATACTCTTATATATCTCTTGGTAAGGTTTAGTACAAGTAATGAAATTTACGAGTGGTTAGTGTACCTAACAGTACAAGTAATAAGAGAATAAGATGATATGGAAATGTATCCCCACAAAAAGTTTTTCTATTTGTAGAAAGCAAAGCAACACAAGTTATGAAAATAAATAAATAAATAAATAATTAAACCTAACGCTATTACAAAATCTATGCAATATACTTACCAAATAAATTTCAACAAAAATAAATAAATTAAACAACCCCCTCCCCAAACATTTAAATACTTGTATTGGTATGGTGTCCAGTCTCCAAATTAAATTATAAATGAGAATTATTCAATTTCGATAATTAAAACAAAAAGTCATTCTCTTCAAAAAAAAAAAAAGACAAAAACAAAAAGTCATTAAAAATAATTTAAAATTTAACCACATAAATATTGATACCCTGAGATCCTGTAATACTAAGCAGTAACGAGCACAAAGAATATCGAAGAAAAAAATGGATGGTGGGGGTTCATTTCTATTATTTATGGATTCTTGTTTTTCAAAAGGAGATAAAATATCGAATAAATGGTATATAGGATGCGGACCGCAACGTGCATTCGATGTAGATGATGCACCATTAGGTATGCAAAAACGCACCAATATTGTTAGAAAATACACCACAAAACGCATCACACACACACACACACACAAAGGTACCATATTTCACCACACCTAATAGTACGTTTCTGAACATTGTGTGGTACATTTATGCGTACCTGTTGGTGCATTTCATTGTGGTGCGTTTCCTAACACTATTGGTGCGTTTTTGCATATACCTAATGGTATATCTGCACCAACTATATGTTAAGTTGACATATATATATATATATATATATATATATATATATATATATATATATATGTATGTATGTATGTATATATATATGTATGTATATGTATGTATGTATATGTATCATTTTACTTTACCCTAACCTGACATGACAAGATATAAGAAATTATATTTAAAGGTCCCTCTAAGATTCTATGAAAGAAAAGCATATGCATGTCCATCTAAAGATCAACACATTAGACTCCTGGCACAACCATGGATTTAAATTCAACAATGTTTTTACCCTATGAAGTAGCAATAATAGTGTTGTCATTGTACGAAGAGACTTAAAAAGAGCTCCATTATTTGATGTTTCATTTTAACATTGTCTTCTTATGAGGTTTCATTCAAACATCAAAGATTCCAAAATCCTAAAGTCAAATCATACTAGCAATTTTAGAAAGACAAAATAATTATAATGAACATGCAATGTCATGCTTTCTTGTTTCCCCTAGTCAAAGTTATAATGCTAATTAACTTACTTAACATGATTATATGATTTTTTTAGTTACTTCTCTAATAGAAAAGTAACTCGATGAAAATTGAAATTTACTCCATTTCAGATACCCAAACAATTATCGAGAAAAAATTTACGAAGACCCAACAAAAATCGCTTTGGAGACCTACCTCTTCCATGGCGAAGAGAAGCGAGTTATTATTGCAACTCTATTTTGTTCTCTAAACATGTACTCAATATGCTTGCAACCAATCCACCAAGGCACCATTGTCTTTTTTCTTTTTTCTTTTTTTTTTTTTTGTGAATTTATTACTCTTGATCTTCAAATTTAGTTGAAAAATATTTAAAATATGTTAATCTTATAATTGTATTAATCACAAAAGATTAAAAAACATATTTTAAACATAAAAATGACATATTTTGAATAATCATAAACAAAATCGGATTCATTTAAAACTTAAAAAGAAAAAACATAATAATAAAAAGATAATAATTAAAATTAACCCATGAATTTTTCTGTCAAAAGGAAACGCAATACAAACATTTCGACAGAATACTTGCCAACTAATAAAGAATAATACCCAAAAATATTTGATTAAGAAACATAATTTTCAGAAATCATAGCATAATAGAATTCTAAACATACAGAAGTGGAGGATATTTAGGTAATTACAGAACCCAAGCTAAGCCAAACAAACTTGATACAAACAACCTGGAAAGAAATAAAAAAGATGTTTTTGAGATACCAAAATCCTCCTCAAAAGTCAGAGAACATGGTTGACAACTTCACTTTGCTAAAACTCCAAGAGCCACTCCCCATTCAATTAATCCATCTTCAAGGTTTTGCAACCTAACAAAATATTTTCAACCAAAACAAGGTTAGATTAACCCCAGCAGCAGTTAACCATCTTCACAAAACCCTAAAATCCATGTATCTCCATGCAAAAATAACCCCAACTCTGAGGATTCCCACTTTCTCACTCTTATAACTTTGGAAATTGAAGAAGATAAATAGCGCACACCTTTAAGCAGTTACAAGTTCAATCTTAGTAATCACAAGGTTACAAGTTCGATTCTTTAATCACTTATTTGCTTTTTTGGTTTGAACGGATGATATGATCCGATCCAATGCACACCTTTAAGCAGTGCATGGTTATGGATTTCCCCGTCACCCAAAAACATAAGAAGCTAAACATTAAAGTATTAATCAGTGGCAACAAATTAAAGCATCTGCACAATATAAAAGCTAGACAGAGAGCAAAAGTTTAAGTAATGAATGGATCACACATACAGAAGCATATATAAAAATGCAATAAAACCCAGAAAAGGGAGCTCCCTTCAGTCCAAGTACAGGAAGATTAGGATCCAACTTGTCTCCCATATCATTCACTCAGTTACTGAGAGATTATTCTCCATCCAGTTCATCTCAGCATTTGGATGAATGAGCCAGAAGCTAATTGAATCCTACTTCTACCCATGAGTGGACTGAAGAAAGCTCTCTTCTCGCAATATCATTATTTTCTTTCATTAATTAGAAACAATAATTTTTGCTTCAGTAATGACAAACTTTTTCTTCTGAGTTTGGAAAAGAGGATATGCTGTTTGGAGGGGAGAAATGGAGGAAAGGTGGGCTTGGTAGCCTATGGGACTAGCTGGAGAAGAAGGGGTTTATATACTTGGGAGTTGGGAGAAAGTGAGGGTTGTGATAAGACAAAACTATACGGGGGTGTTTGGTTGAATGGAAAACTTTTTTCATAAAAAAAAGATTTTTTTAAAAGTGAAGAAAATGTGTTTTTATGTTACTCCCGTGTTCGGTTGGATGGAATATGTTTTTCATTGGAACTTGACTTTTTAAGAGTGAGGGAAAACAAATTCTCAGCTAGAGATTTGTATTTTGTTTTTCAAAGGATTTCGGAATAAAGTATTAAACAATTGGATAATTTTATCATCATTAAAATTTATTAATTACACATGTATATAATTTATTATCACTATTCTTATTAAGAGCATATTGATCTCTATATTCATAATTCCTTATCATTTCAAGCCCAACCAAACAATGAAATTCATATTCCCAATAACTTTTTTCGCTAACCAAACAATGGAATCTATTTTTCTGGTAATTTATTTTCCATGAAATTTGAATTCCAGTTCCTTTAAATATTTTCCAGCGAATCAAACGGGCTAATAGTTTTATTTGTTGCTTTTATAATAAGAAAAGAAAATACTTGTTTAATTTGGGGAAAGCTTATTCATATTCTTCTTTCTTATAGTCCTGTCAATAGTTTTCTTTATGAAAACAATAAGTTATATCAAGTAACAATATTTATTTGATACCTCTCACTTCAATGTCTCCTTGTCAAAATAAAACTAAGAAGAGCATTTTTGTACGTACGGTTACAAGTTAGTCTTCTTTTTTTTTTTCTTTTTTTTCTCCAATGTCATATATATATATATATATATATATATATTTCGCCACATCTAGCTCCGGTACACAAATCACCCACCTTGTGTTTAAGGTGCGTGGGTTGTGTGCTTAATATGAGTAGTTCTTGAAACTTAGCTGCATCAACTTGAAGCTTAAGGTGCGTACGTGGTTTTCCTTCTTAAGGTGAGTGAGTTGTTCAAACTTAAGGTGCGTCATTTTAAACCTTTAGGTGTGTGGTTTGTGTTCTTAAGGTGGGTGATTTGTGTACTTAAGGTACACCATTTGTGTGGTTAATAAGTTGCATGATTTGTGTTCTTAAGGTGCTTTATTTATGTGCTTAAGGTTCGTGGTTTGTATATTAAGGTATGTCATTTTAATGCTTAAGATGCGTCTTTTTGAGTTAACCGCACGAGAGCAGGTTCCTGCACCTGAACTCATATATATATATATATATATATATATATATATATATATATATATATATAATAAGGATCAAATGAGGACCTGTGAACTTATTTAAACCATTGATCTGCAAGATCTGATGGATCGAAAATCAAGTAAAAAATGTGCGGGGTATAATAATAATAATAACAACAATAACAATAACAGTAACAATAACAATAACAACAACAATAACAACAACAACAATAATAATAATAATAATAATAATAATAATAATAATAGCAACAACAACAACAACAACAACAACAACAACAACAATAATAATAATAATAATAATAATAATAATAATAATGATAACTTTTACAATAACATTATTTTATTATTTTAAATATTTAAAATTAAAATATATTCAATAATAGTGAAATAAATAAATAATAATACACTTATATAAATAAAAATAACACATTTGCAAGTATTATTAAAATTATTATTATTATAGATTTTTTTAAAACATTATTATAGATTAAAATAACATAATACATTCACTCTTAAATGTATTTTACATGTAATCAGTTACCAACTAATAACTAATTTACAAAACATCTTTTTATAACCAGCTAATACTACATACTAGTCTAACTAACTAAGCTAGTAACTAATACAATCAACTATCAACTACCAACTAAATCAATCAGCTATCACTACCAGCTAACAATCAATTATCTAACACTCCATAGTATTTTCCTTTATTTACTGCTCAAAATGTTAATCAGTTAGTACATCTAAGCATGATATTTCCACACAAAAAAAATAAATAAATAAAAATCAAAGCATGATATATTGATATCTGGGTACCAGAACATCACTGCCACAGCGTCTCTTCTATTGGCTTTTGCTTCTTTTTCAACGAAATATTTTTATGTTTTTTTTTTTTTACAGTTTCAACTTCCAAATTACTCTTTCTTTGGAGCAATCAATGACAGGCAGCTCCATCGATGAATTATTGAATTAAATACGGCAGAGAATTGTCATTTCTTTCTTTCTATTCCCAGTTCCTGTCACATTTAACAACACATAAAAACAGAAATTGAGAAACCAAACCATAAGTGCCGTACTCCATCACTCTTTATGTCTAATTCCCTTTTTGACGGAAATGGCTTTTGTTTCTTAGCTCAGTTTGGGATTTGAGGAACTAACCAGTAACCATTATTATGGTAAATTTTGGAAACTTTTATGGTTGTCCGATCCAATAGCATAGCATTCATATTTGCACTACCTTTCGAGATTTGTGATATCACAATTTTTTTTGGGTGATTTCGCTAATTAGGACTGATTTTTTTTTATGAGATACAAAAATAAGACAGTTTTTATTAGGACTGATTTTTTTTATGAGATACAAAAATAAGACAGTTTTTATTGGGATACAAATGTGGGAAAAACAATATTGTAGGATGCATGTTTATTTTTTTTAACATGCATCTTAGGAATGCATTTTTATCTTTTATAAGAGCATCCATAACGGCATAACAATGATTTTTTAAGGATTTTAAGAATAGTAATAGGTGATGTGGAGGAAAGGGAAGAAGGAGAGAGAATGAGTTGGGTTAAACTGCAAAAATGAGTTATTGGAACAATGTTTGCGTCAGAGAGAAGAAGCAACACGCACAGCAAACGCCCACCGGGGCGCTTATTTAATCTTTTTGTTTATTTCATCCGGTTAGTTTCGCAGCTTTTGTTGTTTTTTTTTTCCCATTTTTCTATTTTTTTTTATCTCTTTCTCCTCTCATATTTTCTTTCCTAATCACACCTACCAAAAAATATTCCTTAAAAATCACAAAAAAAAAAAAAACCACTAATGCTCTAAAATGTATTCCCACATAGAGTACGGTACATATATGAATATAATACGGATATAATACAGTAAATAAATATACAGTAGGGCAAATAAATATACAGTAACAAGAAACTACAAATCTAGGAATGTATGATATCAATTTCCCATGCCTGTACAAAAAACAACAAATTGTTTTTTTCCAAGCGATAAGACCGTGCGAAGGCTAAAAAAAAAACAGTTTTTTCTTTAAATTATTTTTTTAATTTTTTGTTTGTTTCTTTTAATTCCTTTATTTTTACATTATGACTTAACCAATTCCTTTGTTTAACGGGCCATGTCAAAAAAACAAAAAATAGGTCCTATATATGAACTTAACATATATTTCTATATCTAAAATTAAATTATATTTTTTTTAAAAATACTATTACATGCCATATAACTTAGAAATAAGCTAGATTCACACATATTTAACAATTTTACATACACAATAATAATCACGAAAAAAATATTAATGCTTTCCTAATAACAATTGTACATATATACACAACAACCATCACCTAAGTTTTTCTTTTTAAGGCTCATAAATCGTAACTAAGATTTAACTTGAATTGCATTATAATAATCTTTTAATAATAATACTTGCACAGCAAGATGAATTGGTGTAATATCTAGACAAGTGTTCTAAAATTTATCAACTTTCTCTCAAATAATAAAAATTATTTTTTCTTTACTTTCGACTCATCAATTACTATCACTAAAATTAGTCTATTCCACATTTCCACATATATTAAATAGACTAGTTTTATACGCCCATTGCGCGAATGGGTTAATGCCCAATGTTTATATTTAAATAAATATTTGAGAGTATATCAATGCAAGATTATATAGGAGAAGTTTATACATGGGTAATTGAATGCCAAATTTTTTTTATTTAAATATCTAACTCAAAGTATATGAATCCAAGATAATATAGAAAATTCATTATAATTATTACTAAAATAAATGTTTGCAACCCTGTAAAATTGATAGTCTAAATATTTGGTCTAAAAATGATAGTCTAAATAAATACTACTTTTAATTTGAATTTTTCTAAGTGTTCTAAATTCTCTTTTGAGTAACATTGTCATTGTCTTCATCTTTACTATTTGTTCTCTTCCTTTTTGTTGGTAGTGTGTTATTTGCAATTCGGTTATTGTTGGTAGCATAGATGCCAACGTCATGCAATGAGATTATGATATAAGAGCTATGGACTTTCCTTTAGGTGTTCTGCTTGGGGTTCATTTGGTTCAACCATTATTGTTGAATGAATTATTGTGGATAAAGAAATCTCTAGTTTAAGAAAAAAGATTAAAGAAATTAATAAAAATTTGAAAATTTAAAATATTATATATTCCAAAGATATTAAAAGGTAGTTTATCGCTTCAATTTGCTGGGTAATGGGTTATTTGAGTACTTTCATTGTCAACAAATCCCCCAATTAGTTAATATGATTGGTTTTAAACTATTCTTTTTTATTTTTTTCATGGTATTAAAGAAATACATATGTACCATTTTTTTTTGTAGCAACTAATTAAATAAGATAATGGACAATGTAATGAATATCAATTGATAAATTTGAATGTAAAGAATCTTTGCATGAGAGAAAATAAAGACAATATAACTAATGAAATTATTTCTCTTATTTAATTTAATTTTTTGATAATGAATAATTTTTTAAAATAAAGGTATTGTAGACACATAATTCTAAATTAAAGAAATACATATGTATCATTTTTTGTTGTAGCTACTAATTTATTTAATTTAATAAGAGTAAAATAGAGTGAGAAACTTAATTATGTCAAATTTGATTGAGATGAGGTTCGAACCTAAGACTTTTCTTATAGAAATTAATGGGTAAGTTAAAAGTTAACGGAATGTTAACGGAGAAGAGAATATTTAAAGAAAACTTAACGGATAATCATAAAAGTAAGGTTAAATTAGGTAATCTCTATTAATAATATTAATCTGAATTATCTTAACCATCTATTTGATTAAATAATTCATCTGAACCATCCATTTGATTAAATAATTTGGTCATTTTTTCTACCCATTTTAGGCCTAACTTTCTTTGGCTCTTATTAGTATAGTAGATATATTAACCATCTATTTGATTAAATAATTCATCTGAACCATCCATTTGATTATATAATTTGACCGTCATTTTTTCTACCCATTTTAGGTCTAACTTTCTTTGGCTCTTATTACTATAGTAGATATAAATTTTCACAAGTTTAACCAAAGTTACCACCCCCTCATAATTTTCACAACAATTGTCGCTTCCTTTCTATCTATCCTATCCATGATATATATCCTTCCGTCGGATAATAAATCTCGCAAATTATATTGTGGACCATGGTCATGGCTGATACTGCAGTTGTGTTGAATTGATACTGCAGTTGTATTGAACTGATACTGCAGTTGTATTGAACTGATACTGCAGTTGTGTTGAAAGGGAACTGCGGTTGCGCGGAACAGAAGCTGTTTCATCTGTCTGGAACTGCAATTATTGTGTTGAAGACAATTGCAACTGCAGTATCAGTTCAACACAACTGCAGTGTATCATTGTCCACAGTATAACGACTTAATAAATCTAGAACTTCATTACCATTTGAGACTTTTGCAAAGACAATATTGTAATATAATCTAATTAATTAAGATTCCTATTCTCAAAGCTAATATATATAAGCAAGCTTTATCTAACTAGCTAATAACCAATGTGCTTAGGAATAAAAGCTAACATCAACTTAATCTTAGAGTTATTCTTGATTAATCTTTATTTTATCCTAAACTTGCAAATCAAATCAAGCTTTAGAAACTTATCCTTGAGATAATATAGCTAGTAATTGTATAATTTATTGATTGATTTTTACCTCCTTTTTTGTTTAGGCAACTTCCACCTATGAACTTTTTGAAGATGTAATGTGAATGGAACGCTTTGCATGGTTCAAAATTAGCAAAAACAAAAAGGTTTAATTATAATGCTTAATGACAAGACAAGTCTAAAAATCTAAAAATATACTAAAGATATGCATGAAGATATACTCTTGTATGTCATCTAATTATTTATTGCCTAGGCTGCCAAGATCTTAGTATCATCCATAGAAGAAATTCTTCATGTCGCCACTTAGCAATAAACAAGAATTATTAGGTAAGATTTAGGATTAATTATTGATTAATTTAATCATGGTATCCGGCCATTTATTGCAAACCGCATAAGAAGAAAGAATTCCACTTTGGAACACTGTTTAAGAATCATTAATGATAAAGAATTTTGTACCAAAGAAACATTAACTATAAAGAATTGTTGGATTTGTACTTATCCGTGATTAATAAAGTTTATTTTTTCAAAAAAAATTAAAATAAAGTTTATATTACATATGCATTTATTTTACTATTTACTTTATAACATATTGATAATTTTCACAAGCCAGGTTCACCACAACAATGGCAATCATTATACCATGCCGGACTAGGTTCATATTACATTGTGATGAACCCTATAAAAAAATTATGTACCTTCAGTTAATACATTATGTACCTACATTTAATAGTTTATGTACATGTAAACAAAAAACTTGATAATTACTTACACATAATATGATAGCTACAGGTACATAAATTGACAACTGTCGATACAGAATGTGTCAACTACAGATACAAAATCTAAAGGTTATTTTTGGACCAGGGCCTACAATGAAAGGTAGACCTTGGTCCATGGTATAATTTGCCCAAAAATGGATACTCATGAGTCATGATAAATGAACAACAAGATGTTGGGTTGTAATCAAGGGTTAATTGTCATAATTGTTGAACTTTAGTAACGAAATATTCGGTTATCTATTTATTATTCTTTACTTCTTCATTGATTTCCATAATGAAGGTCTTAGGTAGGGTTGACATAATTGTTGAACATATATTGTGAACAGGTTACACTGTAATCTAAAATAAAATAAAAAATAAAAAATTACTCATTGCAAAATATTTTCTAACATTTTAATAATAATAATAATAACAACAACAACGATGATGGACATTTTGTATTTATAATATTATTATAAAAATTAAATTAGTGTACACAAAATTGAACTCGTTACAATTTTTTTATTTTCTATTCTTTTTTCAACTCTTTTCTTCTTTGTGGTAATAATTAAAGTATAATAATATTTAGAGTTTATTATCGAAACGGTCCCTTGACTATTGCGAAATTACCAATTTGGTCATCGACAATTTTTTTGTCCAATTAAGTCCCTCGACTTTGAAAATTTTAACCAATTTGGTCCTCTGTTTATTTTGCTGTTAAACATCCGTTAAAATCAAGACCAAATTGATAATTTTGCTATAGTCAAGGGACCAAATTGGTAATTAATTTTTACTAAAATGGTCCCTTGAGTATAGAAAAATTACCAATTTGGTCTTGATTTTAACGGATGTTTAATAGCAAAATAAACGGAGGACCAAATTGGTTAAAATTTTCAAAGTCGAGGGACTTAATTGGGCACAAAAAATTTTCGAGGATCAAATTGGTAATTTTGCAATAGTCGAGGGACCATTTCGGTAATAATAATAATAATAATAATAATAATAATAATAATAATAATGATAATAATGTAAACTATTTATTTTAAAAATTTAATATTAATGTTTTAGGAAATAACTAACTAATTCTTATTAATTAAAATTTAAATGAAATCAAATTTATTTATTATATTACTCTAATATATAATGGGGGGAAATAATGGAAGTTATAATAGTATGAGGTATTTTTGTTCAATAAATTGTATAGCACAACTCTTATACTACAATGTATGAAAAAAAAAGTAACAAAAAAACGGACATAAATGAAGGATACCAAGCTTCATTCACTCTGTTATTGTATTCGACGGTGGAAATCTCGAGTTACATTAAAAAAATAAACCTTCATTGCACGATTAAATTAATATCCAACACAAAAATTAAAATAAGTAAATACTTATTAGTACAATTTTAAATATTAATAATTAATATAATTATTTTTAATATTATCAAAATGAGTATTATCAAGTTGTAATAAAAAGTAGTACTAAAGATGAGTACTACTGTAGATAGTTATAATCGAGAATAAAAATAGCGTCCTAACAATTTGTATATTAAAACAAATTATGTATTCTTTATGCGATGTTTATGAGTTAGTAAACTGAATATATTTATTTTTTAAAATGATATGATTATAATACGTTTATTGATATTATCAGATAGTAATTAGCAAGTTAAGCAATTAAGTTATAGCATACGAATTCATAAGTTTTCATTGTGTATATAATTAAGACTTCAATTGTTGTTAAATGTAAACTGTACTATTTTCAATTTGAGATAATAATTAATAGAGTAAATATCCAAAATGGTCCATCGACAATGGCATAATTCACAAAATAGTCCTCTACTATCAATTTTACCAATTAAGTCATCAACTATTCAATTCTTATTCAATAATTCACAAATCAATCCTTCCTTGAAGACCTTATTGAGTAATAATTAAATAGTTGAGGACTTTATTGAGTAAGAATTGAATAGTTGAGGACCTTTTTTTTTGAAAACAATAGTTGAGGACCTTATTGAGTAAAGATTGAATAGTTGAAGACTTAATTTGCTAAATTTGATAGTCGATGACCAATTTGTGAATTTTGTTATAGTCGATGGACTATTTTAGGTATTAACTCTTATTATTATTATTATTATTATTATTATTATTATTATTATTATTATTATTATTATTATTATTATACAATATCATAAATATTTAAAATCTAAATTAAAGAAAAATATAAGAGTTATCCAATGTTATTACCCATGATTTATGTACATATTGTTATGCTTATTGAGTTTGCTATAAATTTTGTACTATCATTTTTGTAAGATAGACAAAAGTATATTATTATTATTATATATTAAATATATATTAAATGTTATCATAATTATATATAATCATTTATCATATTTAAAGGATTTACTTTAACAACACAAATTTAGAATCGGGCAACCTCAAATTTTGCCAAAGCTTCCGTTAAGTTGATAACTCTTATACATGCTTAATTAGAAATCATTGTAAGAGCATTATTTCCTCTATTGGGAACGTGTTAGTTGATCAGCGAACTCGGTTGTTCATGTGTTAGCAATGGCCTCAAGTTCTTATGCGAGTTTGAAGGAGTGGGTCTCCATCACTCCATCCTAGATGTATTTCTCATATTATTTTCAATTAATAGCATTGCATCATTCCTTTTCAAAAAAAGTATACAATAATTATCACCCAAATTATCAATTATATTGTTACTATAATATGATTTTTATAAAATTATATATTATTATTTTAAAAAATATTTCGATATAACTAAAATTTTAATATTGAGTATTATTATTGGACATCTATTTTTACGCATGACTTATAAAAAAAGACTAGTGTATATATATGTATGTGTGTGCATATATATATATATATTCTCGATTGTACCAATAACATTTTTTTAATTAATTAAAGGATGAATTCATGAATCAAAAACTAAAATTTGCCGGCCAACATTTATGGGTGACATTTGGGAACAATCATGTACCTGGATTGAGAAACTAGTGGAAATTGACATCACACAACTATATATGTTTCATGAAGCTTAGCTTCGGATTCTATTCTCATCTTTTAATTAATTATTTATTAAATTTGTCAAGCGCTAAGTAAGAATCAAGACTTAATTTAATAATAATCGAATGAATGGATAATAGTATGCTTCGCTTTGAGAAAAAATATTAAGTCTCTTAAGAATATGAATATTATGTTATATTATACGGAGTTTATTTTTCGTGAAGAAGTTTCAAAATTTTGTGTTTTGTAATAATTGATGTTTTAATGGACAGGCAGGCATATCAGAAATAGGAGAAACATGGAGGAAAAATAATAATATATTACGGAGTAATAAAGTTTTAAACCCTTAAAATATTGTAAATGTGCTAGAAATGAAATAAATAAAAATAAAGAAATAAATCAAGTCTAAATAACCCAATCAACATGGTGTTAGATTGACTATTGGCCGACTAGTCATGATGTTTGGGAGGGACATTTCTCAATCTAATTTCGAGCTCAAAAATCTTATCCATGAGTTGTCAACATTGACTAGTTTTAGTTATAATTTTTTAAATTGGTGAAAAAATCATATTCGCTTTGAATTAATTTAGATACAATTTTATGAAAGAATTGATAAATATATTTTTTTTAAAACTTCATTCAATTTAACGGTTTCCATTAAAGATAGTCTCCACTACTCTCCATGAAATAATTGATTAGTTTGACATATATCGATACATTTATGGTTTTATTTTTGTTTTGTTTTTTTTTTCCTTTTTTTTTTTTTGCAAAATATAATAATTTGGATATAATTAAAAAAAATTAAGTATTAAACTATAAGATTTTAAAATTTAAAATTTAAATATTTAAGAGGTGAGTGTGTTATACGGATTGACCCACAATTTATACGAGTCGGATCAAAAAGATGGGTTAGACTATTTTAAGAGCTCTAATTCCTCTAAATTTTACTCCGTATTTATTTATTTTTTTAACACCGTATTTAACACCTTATAATAAACCATGACATGCATATCATCAATGTTTATTAGTTTATTAAATAATAAAATATCAAAATATTATATTATAAATAAGAATCGAGCCCATGCTATTTATATATTATTTTAAAAATTTATTCACTTTACTATATATAATGCCTTCTAGCTAATTAATAATATTTTGTTTGTTTTATTTAAATATTGAATACAATTCGAAACACTGCTACATGCATCTCTTTAATTCTTATTAATATTAATTAATATGCCTTTTATTTTATTTATCTATTAAACATTTAAAATCAATATTAAAAATATTAATTTTATTCTAAGAACTTTACAATATATTTTCAAAAACTTCGAAATTAGTTTTACTTAACTGGGCTTATTTGTGTATGTTACATGGTACGGTGAAGCTTATGTTGTTGGAAAATACAGTACATGAAAACTTCAACTCAAATGTCGCAATACGAAAAGAAGATAAAAGGATAATGAGTAAAGAGGATGAAGATCTATTCAAGGGCTAGCTTCATGTAAAATAATTATTGGTAATTGATGAATGAGCTTAATTGGTAAGTATCAATCGGTTGAATTTGAAAAAGTCAATGTTTTGAAAGTAATAATAGTCAAAATTATAAGAGATTTTTTTTTTCTAGAAGCACAAATGATTATGTTAGCTGAGATTTGAAAGTAATAATAGTCAAGATTATAAGAGATTTCTTTTTCTAGAAGCACAAGCGATTATGTTAGCTAGCAAGCAACCAGTTCTAAGTGGTAAAACTAGCAAAAACTGTGCTAAATGTCATGAGCAACCAGTTCTAAGTGGTAAAACTAGCAAAAACTGTGCTAAATGTCATTTCAAAACCCTCAGGAGCATATACCACAAACCAAGAATAAGACAGAATATACCATCAACTTTCTAAATGTGAATTGGCTTGTCATAAGTGGCCATGGCAGCTTCTTTAACAGCCTCACTCATTGTTGGATGGGCATGACATGTACGAGCGATGTCCTCGCTGGATGCTCCATACTGCAATGCCAGCACGGCCTCATGGATGAGCTCTCCTGCGTTTGGTGCCATGATGTGGACGCCCAATATTTTGTCGGTTTCCTTCTCAGCGAGGATCTTGACTAACCCCTCAGCATCATCAATTGCCTTGGCCCTGCTGTTTGCCATGAAAGGGAACTTCCCAACACGATAACTGACTCCAAGTGCCTTCACTTGTTCCTCGGTTTTTCCAACTGAGGCCACCTCAGGGTGTGTGTACACAACCCCGGGAACCATATCATAGTCCACGTGGCCTTCCTTGCCTGCAATGAATTCCACGCATGCGACGCCATCTTCCTCTGCCTTGTGAGCCAACATAGGCCCTGGAATAACATCACCAATGGCATAGACCCCGGGTACGCTAGTGGCAAAGCGTTCATTAACCAAGATTCTACCAATCTTGTCAGTTTCAACTCCAATTTTGTCCAATTGAAGCCCTGCAGTAAATGGAGTTCTACCAGCAGAAACAAGAACAACATCAGCTTCAAGAACAGTCTGATCGCCACCAGCTGCCGGTTCAAGTGTCAACTTAACACCATCACCTGAACTGTCAACTGAGACCACCTTAGTTTTAAGCATAAATTTCATCTTCTGCTTCTCAAGGGTACGTTGAAATTGTTTGCGAACTTCACCATCCATGCTAGGAACAATATCAGGTGCAAATTCAACAACAGTGACCTCTGAGCCAAGTCGGGCCCAGATAGAGCCCATTTCAAGTCCAATATACCCAGCTCCAATAACCACTAGCTTCTTAGGAACTTCCTTTAATGCTAAAGCGCCAGTAGATGATACAATTCTTTCCTCATCAATGGCTATCCCAGGAAGACCTTTGACGTCAGAACCAGTGGCAATTATAATATTTTTCCCTTTGACAACAGTTTCACCTCCATCAATAGTGTCCACCGTAATTTCTGAAGGTGTGAGGAACTTACCATATCCCTTGACATAGTTCACTTTGTTCTTTTTGAATAGACCCTCAATACCTTTTGTTAAGTTAGACACAGCTTTATCTTTTTGGGCCATCATGGCAGGTAAATCAACCTCAACAGAAGAAAACTTCACACCATGGTTGGCAAATGAGTGTGTAGCTTCATGGTACATGTGTGAGGAGTGCAGTAAAGCCTGAGTACAACAGAAGAGCATTGAAAAAAAAATAAACAAAAAGTTGGATTAAAATGTAACAAGCAACCAGAATAATAACAATAATTCTAGCATTAACAGTTCCCAGTTAGACAGGTAGAAAGGCATACTTGATACTTTTTACCCACAAATTTTACTTGAATATGCTATATGGCAAATTTGCCTGTCAGATAAATAAAATTTGATGTGGTAGTTCCCTACCCTAAACCCAACAAATCCACAGAATTAAGAGAATAAAAAGCAGAAAAAAAATATTCTAATAAGAAATTAAGTAATGTGAGCCCAACTCTTTGCATGATCTTTACATACAAATGATACAATTGAACAGGTCAACTGAAAAAGTAGCACTAAAATTTAATACAATAGGTGAGTTGGGTTCTGGAGTTTCAAAAAGGACAAAGTATAGACTGCACCATGTTAGTACATGAAAAATAAGCAGCAGCAGCAACCTACATATTTCTACAGTGGGAATGATCACCATTCCCCAAGAGAAAACTAGGAAAAAAGAAATTTACTTATATGATCAACATGAAAAAATGACAGCCATAAACACCAAGTATTATGTCATAGAGCTTGTTAATGTCTTTCAGTATATAATTTTATAATTCAACAAGAATGAGAGAAGGGATATCTAGATCATATTTGAGATTGAGAATGAGAATGTTCAAATAGCAAATACACCTGCACAAAGGATAGTTCAATTCTATTGTACAAAAATGTTGCTAGTGCAATTCCAGAAGCAGTTTGGATAGTTTTAGATTTTAGCACTACAACCATATAGTAGAGTTCTATCATTCCCCACTATGCATAGAATACACAAACATACAGTTTATTAAAATTAAACGGGTAGGTTTAATGAAATCTAGATTGTAAATTGTAATGCTTACAAATTTGTAGACCATCAAAGTACTTTTAGGGGAAATGAAGCCACTCAGACAAAAAAAATCAAGTTTCATGAAATCCAAATTTTAAATTAAAAAGCTTAAAATTCTTCTCGGCCATCAATTGCTCTCAGTGGAAGTAAAACCATAATGGACACTATGAAATCAAAAACTGAATTAAGGATTTCCTCAACCATAAATTACTCTAAATGGAAGTAAAAGCACGGCAGATTATATTAAATCCAACGCATAAACTAAAAATGAAAAAAAAATGCTAATGAAAATATGAAAATTGAATATAAATTCCAATGAGTATAAGCAGAGATAGAAGAGTGAGAGTGTAGCAGTACCTTAGAAGGAATACAACCGACGTTAAGGCAGGTGCCACCGAGGGTTCCGCGCTTCTCGATACAGGTGGTCTTGAGGCCGAGCTGAGCCGCCTTGATGGCGGCGACATAGCCGCCGGGGCCACCGCCGATGACAACGACGTCGTTCTCCTCAGATCCCGACGCGAATCCTCTGCTTAGGGAGAAAGCGTAGTACTTGGAGCTGTTGTAGTAGAGATTCCTCGACGAAAGCAGAGACGACGCCTTCCTTCTAACAATACACGCCATGGCCATTTTTGTGTAGGCTAGAAATGTTAGATTGCTATGAATGTTTAATGTTTAGATAAAGGTTTTTCAATAGTTAATTTTTGAATAAAATTCATTTTTGGTTCTATACTTATTGTGCATTGGACACATTTAATCCGTTTTTATTAATTTGGCTACATTTTGTCTTAAGGCGCCGTGAAGTAAAAGGGCAATCCTGTCCTTTCATGTGTAATTCTTCTGTTTCCCTTATTGTTTCTTGGTCTCCCAGTCAAAGTGGAAGAGACCATCAGGTGGAGACCAACTTACTGTACATGCCTATGAAGAATGTTTTCTGGTTAGGGCTAGAGATGAATCCATAGCTGCACCTCACCCCTAATTCTTCTTTCTCCTCTAAATCGCCGCTGCAATGCTCCACTAACCTCCATCTTTCTCTCGCTTTTCCTATTTTCTTGCTCTTTTTCCTGCATCGCCCACAACCGCCGTGTTCTCCACCAACCCTTGCTTCCATTGGATTCCAAGCCGCCTGTGCCATCCCAAAGCGTTCGCCTCCTTCCCAACGAATATTTCCTCCCTCATTGTCCCCCGCCCCTAGCCAGATGTGAAAGACCGATTGGAAGAGAGCGTGTTCCAAAAACATCTGGCAATGGCAAGCCTACGTCTGCTCCCAGAAACGCGACAGCCTCTTCACCTTCATCGGCGCCAAGCGCCACAAAATCAAGAATGACTTCCGAGGCATGCTAATGGACTACTACATCGATGAGGATGACTGTCGGGCGGTGGACTGCTTCGCCGTGATGTGCTTTGACAGGTCGCTGGCCGTGTTTGACGCCTTCCTCCACTCTGATTTCGGCGGTGCAGATTTCGAGGCAAACAAGCACTCTGGTCGGTTGATGGAGCCAAAGAAATCAGGATGTTAGTCGCGGGTCATCCTCAAAATGGGAAAACCAATAAAATATAAATTTTTGTGGGATTTGAGATTGAATTTTTAAATCAATTGTTTGGTGTTTTTATATAATTGAAGCCATTAAGCAAAGTGGGGACTGTGGAATGGAAGACTATGCCTTCGGCAAAGATGGGGAAGAGAACGTGGGCGTCGCGGCATTGTCGAAACTGGTTTTGGCTAAAGTTTGATTTTGATTACTTATATTTTGGTTCCCTGTCTCTCTCTCTCTTCTGTCTCTATATGTATATATACATACGCAGGGGCGTATGGAATATGGTGTGAGGTTGAATGATTTAATTGAGATATGTCTCAATTAAATTGCATTGGGCAAGAAAGAAGTAGAATTAAAATGAAGTAGATGAGTATGAGGAGGGTGATTGTAGAAGAGCAAGTGATCAGCATAGTAGTGGAAAGCCAAGAATTGGAGAGGGAGATCTGTATCTCCTTTGTATATGCAAGTTGTAACATCGGAAAGAGGAGGGAGCTGTGGAGGCATTTGGAGGAGTTAGCTGAAGACCAGGCAGATCAAGTGGCCTGGTTTGTTTTCACATGCCTAAAATCATAGAGAAGTCCATCTCCATCCTTTCTAATATGGAGACCAAGAAAATATAATGTTGATGAAGAATTAGACAGGAAATGACACAATTGTCCTTGTATTTCACGGCCATCAAACGGTAAATGTGACTGTGGACTAACATTGTCCAACTTTTTTTAAGTCAGGGCAAAATGTGGCCAAATTAATAAAAGCGGACTAAATGTGTCCAACGCACAATAAGTATAGGACCAAAAATGAATTTTTACTCTTAATTTTTTCTCAAGTTTTCTTTGGGCCCAAGCATTCATATCAGGCAAATTTAATTATGGAACGCTATTCACAATAGATTGTGGGACCATGTATCAAAACGTTTTGATTAATGAAAACAGACGATTGAAACGGTCTTCGTTCCGCGTCATTCACTTTCAGTTTATATATATTGCAGTTACATTTTAACACAACTGCAGTTTCTTTTCGATATAACTGTAGTTTCATTTGACATTATATACTCAAATTTTTATCCAGTTTACTTTCAATCCAACTACAGTTTCTTTTATAATACACTATAGTTTCCTTTCAACACAACTGTAATATCATTTCAATATAACTACAATTTCATTGGACAATATACACCCAAAAATGTGAAACTGTTATTTAGTATCATTTTATATACAGTGCAATTTCTTTTTAACACAATACAGTTACATTTCGATATAACTACAATTTCATTTGATAGTATAAAAACAAATGTGAGGCAGTTATTCAGTATCATTTTATATACACTACAGTTTCTTTACAACACAATACAATTACATTTCGATATAACTACAGTTTCATTCGATAATATAAAAACAAATGTGAGGCAGTTATTCAGTATCATTTTATGAGTAAAATCCTTTTTTGGTCCTAGACTTATTGTGCATTGGACAATTTTAGTCCGGATTTATTAATTTGACCACATTTTGCCCTGACTTTGTTAAAGATGGACAATTTTAGTCCAAAGTTAGTCAAACGGTTTGTCAGCCGTGAATTTGAGGGGTATTTTCATCCTTTCAAGTCCATAACTTAATCAACCTTCTATTTGTAAAGCTTAGCACGGATGTTTTGCAGACCCACAATACGAAACAACACTCAAAGTAAAGATCAAATCCAATTCTCTTAGGTGTTTCAAAGATTCAGTGGAAGGTTCTAAAGGAAAAAGCTCAAATTGTTCAATGGGCAAGAATCAGAGAGAGAAGAGTTGCTGTAATTTTTCTTGCGCTTACAAGAGATTAAGCTGTAGCGGCAAGGGAGGGAGGCCGGCAGTGTGCTGAAAAAGGTACGTGCTGGTGATGATAGGGTTGTCCGAGGAAGAACAAACGGAGTGGATAATGACCCCGATGAAGCTGATGATGCATCCTTGTATTGTTAATCTCCCCGAATCTGCAGCTGTCGAGCTCGGTTACGACCAAATCACAGATTCATCGCCGACCGACCAACCGAGCCATACCCGACCCTAGAAATTATGGCACAGGCTCTGTTCCGTTCTCTCGCTGTTATGTTCAGCTGGTACGACATCGTTTGCTGTCTTGGGTTCTCGTCGAGTAACCATCACGACGACACATTTCTCATCCTCCCATTGTCGCCACCGCAGCAGAATGGTGGAGGTAATCGCAACGGTAACCAACGAATCGCGACGACCCCTACCATCCATGATTATCCTTCTCTTTCCACCCAAGGACTCGTCTCCTCTAGCTTTTACTACTACTACTAATTTAGTTTACACTGATATTTTTAATAATTAGTAATTTATATTTTCAATAATAACATAGAATCAAATATTAAGTTTTATTAGTAATTGCACATGTTTTCGTAAATTATATTATATTATTATTATTATTATTTTTTAAGCGAATGAAGGGGAAAGCCCCAGCTAGGAAAATATCCCCCAGAATATGAATTGGAGGTCGTACAAACTCAATCAAGTCACAAACGCGATTAATCGCTGCCTTTGCTAATTTAAGCATCAACTACCACATTATCCTCCTTGGGGCAATAAGAGATACAAACCATCCAGTTCTCTTTCTTTTATTATAATTGTTATAACAATACTTTATATTTAATTATATAAATTTAGACCGTGCACCGCACGGGACAATATCTATATTATATATTATAAAAGATTTTGTATAAAAATGATAAATAGTGTATTCATTGAAGTTATGAAATATTATGTTTGTAAAGGTGTATTTAATTTAAAATTTTAATAAATTTTGTAAACTTTTTAATATAAAATAAGAGTTTATAAATTTTTGTCATATAGACTTTTATAAACTCACACAGAGTTTGTGAAAGTCTATAAAAATCATACAGAGTTTGTGAAAGTCTATAAAAATTCTATGAAAGTTATTTAAAATTCATCACTTTAAAAGTTATTGAAAGTTTATAAAAATTTTAATTGAATACACTCCTAACTTTGTTTTTTTTTTTTTACATTATTTCCCTTTTATATATGAAAATGTTTTAAAATAAATTATTTTAAAATTAAATACCACATAAAAAAATTAAATACTATTAATAAAATATGTGAAAGGTAAAAAGATTTTTTTTTAAAAAGAAAATGGTAAAACAATATAAGAATGGAATTGTCATGCATTTTTGATCTGAGAAGAAGCAATTGCAAATTTCATAACCATCTCTTCTTCTTCTCCTTTATCTCCTTCAAAGGTAAATAAAAGTAATCCTTTTTTCTTCTTTTTGTTGATATATTTAGAAAATCCCTAATTATTATTATTGTACAGAAATACACAGAACAGAACAAAACAAAACATATTGCCCAACTGATCCTCTCCGGACCTTCTCCAACCATTCTTCTTCGTCTTCTTCCTTAAATTTTCTGTAATAATTCGTTATTTAATTATAATTTTTTTTTTGGTGATTTGTTTTCTTCATATGAAAAACCAGAACGTGGACCTTTTTGATCCACGCACGGTGATGGACTCGGATTCCTCTCCTGGCGATCACCACGGGTCGGGCTCCGAATCCGACTTCGCGTTCGCCTTCAACGACAGCAATTTCTCCGACCGGATCCTAAGGATTGAGGTCCTGCCTGACTTGCCGGACTCCAAATCCGACAGCGAGGGCTGCAGCAGCATCGTTGATTGGGCCCGCAAGCGCAAGCGCCGTCGGGAAGAAATCATGAAGGAGAATGGTACGCTTTGCTTTTTTTTTTTGTGTTTATTTTCAGTGTGCATGATAAAACATTCACATTTCCGCCCTTTTTTCTTGATTTTTCATGTACATTAATGCGAATTTCGCAAATTGAGGATCGAATTTGAACATTTTTATGCTTTAGACCTGAAACGAGTTGCTGCTTGAGAAGATTTTATGTGAAATTAATTAGAGTTTTTGTCGTCCAATTATCTAAGCTTTACGTTAAGATTGGTGAGTAAATCGTCGGAGAACATAGGTTGCAGTTTTTGGGTTCTTTACTTGTCGGTCCCTGGGTTTTAGGGTGCTGGCGGTTGCGGAGGTTGAGGGAGAGGATCAGGTGAAATTCTCTGCTCCCTGAATATGAGATTATGGAGATGCATATTGGAATTCTAGGTTTTAGGAAATGGCCATTTTATGGAAATAATTCTTCAGTGTTTCCTGTTAACCAATGTCCTGTTGCTGATCTATTTGCTGCTTTATGTACTCTCAAAGTGTTGGCACTTGGCAGTCAAGACTACCTGCTAAATAAGGTTGCTTAAGAAGTACCTTTTGTTGTAGTGATATACCTATGGCACCCTGGTTTATTGCCAATCAGTAGATATACTGTCACTAATGGAATAGATTGTTAGGCTTTTTGGCTAATGGAAGAGAGAGAGAGAGCTCTATAATTTGTTGCCTGATAAGGGAGACAATCTTCAGTTTGTTGTTGTTCTTGACTAATGGCAAGGATGGTAGTGTGAAAAGATTCTCTAATCTCTCACTCACTTAGAAAGGTAGATGCCATTTGTGGCTCATCTGGAAAAGCATAGCTAATTTCTCACCTATCATTAAACACTGTTTGTCTCTTTTATATAAGGTTTCGTGTGAGCTTCTTAGTTAGCATTTTGTCCTTTTCGCTCATTCCTAGATACATTTTACCTAAATGACCCATATTGTTTTTCCTTTTCAGCTGTGGATGTCGTCTCGCATTGTGAGGAGCAGGTCTTGAACTGCAACATGTTGGATACTGAAGATGGCCCTGTATATGAGAATCTAGATGAGGAAGCTGTAGCAATGGTTGAGGAAACACCATCTGGCACTGGAGTTATGGCAGATCACCCTGGTAACAATTCACTTTCCTGTGTGGACTTCATTTAATTTTGTGTTCTTTGCATCACTTTCAATCAAGAGCTTGACTGGTTTTCTCTTAAAGGATCAAGTTTGACTGAATGAAAGATTCCAATTTCTTCCATATAATATAAAAAATATCAAAGATCAAGAGCAAGAATTAACTGTTCCATTTTAATTACAACCACTATTCTAATTGTCTCATTATGCAAATAAAATAAAAAATAAATAATGAAAATTTAATCCTTGAGTATTCCTCTATTAGTTGGTTGCATAGCTCTATTACTAATTTAGAGGATTTTGTAGATGAGGAAGCTGCTGAGGGCAATGACTCATCATCAAACATGGACTGTTCGAATGTCCTTAGAGTTAAAACCATACACATTAGTTCTCCAATCTTGGCAGCAAAGAGTCCATTCTTTTATAAGGTTTGTGATTTTCCATGCGGCTCTGCTACATTTATATAATTCCTTGTTCTTGTATTTCTCCTTATCATGCTTTTTCTTGCCTTGTAGTACTTCATGTCATCCCTTTCTTGTTAACTGTACTTTTCATTATTTGTAGTTGTTCTCTAATGGGATGAGAGAGTCTGAGCAGCGGCATGTTACTTTACGAATCCATGCCTCTGGTAAGCAAGGAATATTCACTGGCATTTTTATTTTGTTTCTGTCAAATTCATTGTTCACATTTCATTTTTATCAAGTTTCAAATATTGTCTACTTCCTCAAATAAACATCTCAAATAATTCTACTTTCCTATGTTACCATTCTAATAAAAGTAAAATGTCAAAAAGTTATCCACTTTTTATGGGCAGAAAGAGGAAAGATATACTTTTCTACTATACTTAAAATATATTCCTACATTAGATAGGACAACCAATTTGGTATGGAGGGGTGTTCTTATTAGTAGTTGTAGTAGTACTTTTGCTTCCATAACCTATTCCTGTGAATAAAGACGGGATCATTCTATATTCATGTCTGTTTGACAAGTACACGACTTTGGTGCTTGGACATTGGCCCATAAATGAGATAGCTCAGTCTTTTTCACTGATCTTGGCCTTTTATTGCAGCATCATTTGTTATTATTTCCTTATTGTATGCAATACTATGCAACATAAACTTACTGTGTTATAATTGGAGCAGAAGAAGCTGCCCTCATGGACCTGTTGAGTTTTATGTATAGCAATACTTTATCAACAACAACTCCTTCTGCGTTGCTTGATGTGCTGATGGCTGCTGATAAATTTGAGGTTGCATCATGCATGAGATACTGCAGCAGATTACTGCGAGATCTACCCATGACTTGTGAATCAGCCCTGCTCTATTTGGACCTTCCTTCTAGTGTTTTAATGGCTGAAGCAGTTCAGCCTCTAACTGACGCAGCTAAGAAGTTTCTTGCTGCTCGTTTTAAGGATATAACCAAGTGAGTTTCCCTTTCAAGGAATTTTATACTTTTCTCGCCATCTAGATTATATGTCAAATTATTGCCACGAGATTTGGTTAAGTTCTGTGCTGGCTGTTAAGCTACCACAACTCCCTTGCTTTCTCCCAGCTTGGGACCAGTTGTGTTAAGAAACCTAGCCGGGGTTTGTTTCTCTCCCTTTTAGGGAGCAAGGAAAAGACTTGGTCTCCTAATATGGTGTTGATCATAATTGAATTTTCTAATCTTTTCTCAGGTTCCAAGAGGAGGTACTGAACTTGCCTCTTGCAGGAATTGAGGCAATTCTGTCTAGTGATGACCTTCAGATTGCTTCAGAGGATGCTGTCTATGATTTTGTATTGAAGTGGGCCCGAATCCATTACCCAAAGTTGGAGGAAAGGCGTGAAATATTAGGGTCACGCCTTTGTCGCCTCATTAGGTTCCCATTCATGACATGCAGAAAGCTGAAGAAAGTTCTAAGTTGCAATGACTTCGATCCTGAACTTGCCTCAAAAGTTGTACTCGAGGCTCTCTTTTTCAAAGCTGAAGCACCATATCGGCAACGTTCCTTAGCTGCTGACGAAGCCAACATCTCATTCCGTCGCTTTGTGGAGCGGGCATACAAGTACAGACCAGTAAAAGTTGTTGAGTTTGAGTTGCCTCGTCCACAGTGTATCGTTTACCTAGATTTAAAACGGGAAGAATGCTTGAATCTCTTTCCTGCTGGTAGAGTATATTCACAGGCCTTCCATTTAGGCGGGCAGGGATTCTTTCTGTCAGCCCATTGCAACATGGATCAACAGAGTTCATTCCACTGCTTTGGTCTTTTCTTGGGCATGCAAGAGAAAGGATCGGTATCATTTGCAGTCGACTATGAGTTTGCGGCTAGGACAAAGCCAACCGAGGAATACGTGAGCAAGTATAAGGGGAACTACACGTTCACTGGTGGGAAGGCCGTTGGCTATAGGAACCTGTTTGGTATACCTTGGACTGCATTCGTTGGTGAAGATAGCCATTACTTTATGAACGGAATACTTCATCTTCGGGCCGAGCTGACCATCCGATAATGCCTTGTCTGACAGCGAGCGCTATTTCTTTCTTTCACTTCAGGCAGGGCTTTACACGACACGACAGGTAAATGCTTATTGTAAACGCCAGTTAGCCTTGTGACTGGTTAGAGTAAATCATGCTGTAGTTTTGGGTGTCCTTAAATATGCATATATGCCATGTGTATGCTGCATTGAATGTATGTATTTTTCACATGTCATACATCCTTGACACTTTAATTCAGCATTTCCACTTCTTTCAAAGCCTGAGTAATTTGGTATTTACAGTTACTGACCTTCATCTCATCTAAGTTTGTGGTTGGAAACCAAAATCCCAATATTTTGGTCTTGGGATTTGATGAAAATCAGACAAGATTTGAGAGAAAATTGATCAAGAGGACCAAATGTTACAGAAATTTTATAATCATGTACCAAGTATGAAAAAAAACAAAATTAATAATCCATGACGAAATATTAAAAGAAAAAGAAAAAGAAAAATAAAGAACTCATTTGAGAAAAAAAAATGAGTTCACTAAATAGTTCGAATGAATTTGTTTAATGGTCTAAGAATATTTCAAAATTAAAGATTTTTTTAAAAAAAATTAGAAAAAAAAATAGTGTCGTGTACATATTGTCATATTTTATTTTTCAAGCATTTGGGTTGTATGGAATCCCACGTGTGTCGTTGTCTATGAATCAGAATCTTAGATGGTAGACTCTTCCACCAATTACCAATTATGGATTCAATAGGCTTATCATAATGTGGAGGAATATGATAATGACGAGTCATTGCCACTTGCCATCATCATATTTTATTATTTTACCCATTCCTATTCAATTTTGGAGAAGTGACATAAACAATACGTTTGGTTAACCAGATAGATTTGAACTTTCAAATTTAAAATTAAAAAGTGTCAAATATGCTATTAAATTTATCGCTTTTGTAGTATTGGGTCACTAATTTTGTTTTGTTTTGTTTTGTTTTATTTGTTTTATTTGTTTTTTGTTTTGTTTTGTTTTTTATTTTTTTAATTTTATTTTAATTTTATTTTTTTGCAATTAAACCATTAAACAAGTAAAATGTGTGTAATCGAAACATTTTTATAAATTTTTCTGGTAAAATCATACCATATTACTTATATAGTATGCACACACCTGTTTGCGATTTTGCACACACTAATGGTAGGTGATATGCATACTAAAAAACGTATATAATTAGAAAGGTTTTACTATATAAAAATAAAAAAAGTTGCACACACTGTTATACCAAAATGCGTGATAGTAAGCACACAATGTAGATAGGGTCATATGACTTCATAGTCTTTGGTCATTACACACTACTATGGTTTCTATTGCACACACACATGAACGGATATGCACAATACTCAATATTTTTTCATAACATTGAGGACGCTCAGTAAAATGCACACACTAGTTTGCGTGTTTGCACACATTTATGGTAGGTCATATGCATACTAAAAATCGTACAACATGATTACCGCGTTTACTTTTTAATTTTTATTTTTTAGTTTTGATTCCGACCATTGATATAATCTCTCTAAATAAGGATAATATTGTATTTCAATTATATTCCAATTCAAACAAGAAACTGAAATTACTATGTTACCCCTATGTATTAAATATAGCCTAATATAAATAGGTCTTTAAATTCAATCATTACCATTACTTAAATTTAATTGGATGATTGAGATAGGATCTCATGATCTCATCTACAAGGGTGGTCTTATAAGATCCAACATTTTAATCACATAAGAACTAGGGGTGGAAATAGGCTAGGCCGAGCCGAGCTTTAGAAATTTAGGCTTGGGCCTGCTATGGAAATCTAGAGCCTAAGCCTAGGTCTGGGCCTGTATGTAGGTTTTTCTTTAGGTTCAAGCCTGAGCCTACAATTGGTCTGGCCTGACCTGAAGCCTTTTTGAAAGCCTATTTAACATATAGGCTTTTAAAAAGACTTCAAAATAGATCATAAATAGCTTTGAGCCTATTTAAGGTTTCCATTTTAAGCCCTTTAAAATATAAACTTGTAAAAAAGTTACAAAAAATACCTAAGTTCGATTGTATTATTATTATCTTATATAATATCATAAATAATAAACAATCAACTCACATAATTAAGTTGCGATATTTCATTAAATGTTATAACATTAAGAACGGTTAATAAAAAAATTAAACAATAAGAATACATACAGTAGGATTAGCAGCAATGTTTATAAGAACTATGTTTTGCATGAGTCTATAAGAACTCATCTTGGTCTTTTAATCGACTTTGAGTTGATGGTGGGAATTTTTCCTATTTTTATTCTTATTTATTGATGGGGTGAGATTGTAATTTGTGGTGCTATTTATTTTATTTTATTTTTTCTTTTGAGATATTTGCATGATTTTAGGAGTTTTATTTTAGTAAAATTAGGAGTGTTTGTCTGGGTTCTCTATTTCACGTTACGATCCACCACATATCGTATCTCTCTTCTAGATTCTCCCTTTCGCTTTCAATGGCTTCATCAGTTGCTTTTGTTTATCGTACTACTCAGTGCATTTTTAATGTTAAACACTAACACAGTAGGCGTAAAATATGTTTATAAATTGAGAATTATTATGGTTCTGTCTAAATGATATGTTGTGGGGGGGGGGGGTGCATTTCAACATCATGTTGTGTGTGTATCTGTTTGGGGTTAGGTGGGTGTGCAATCTGGGCAGGTAATGCAAATTGGGATGGTTGTGCAGGGTTTAGTTAGTTGATTTTGCATTCTGGGTTGGTTGTTTGTGCGATTAGACATATGTGCATTCCATTCTAGTTTCTGCATAGGGGTGGTGCGGGATTTTACATTCTGTCTTGGTAGTCTGTGCGTTTTAGGGGTCACGGTGTGTGATGTTCTGTGCGGTTAGGCAAACTAGGCAGCTATTGCGATTTGGGATGGTTGTGCAATCTGGTTAGGTAATGCAATTTTGGATGGTTGTGCAGGGGCTCAGTTGGTTGATTTTGCGTTTTGGGTTGGTTGTTTGTGCGATTGGGCGTATGTGCATTCCATTCTAGTTTCTGCATAGGGGTGGTGCGGGATTTTGCATTATGTCTTGGTAGTCTATGCGTTTTAAGGGTCACGTTGTGTGCGTTTTTGTGTGGTTGTGCAAATTGGACAATGTGGGATGGTTGATTTTACATACTATCTTGGGGAGAATGATTGTGCAATCTTGAATGTGCATACAATTGTTGTTGTTTGCGTTCTTCGTGGGGTTAGTTTGTGCAATTTGGGGTTTTGTTCTGTGCGAGTGTGTTTGGGAAGTTGTTTACATTCTAGGTTGGTTGATTGTGCGTGTTGGGGAATGTGCATTCCAATCTGGTTTTTGCAAAGGGGAGCCATAGGGGTGTGCATTATGTCTTCATTGTCTATGCGTTTAAAATGTTAAACACTAACACGATAGGCGTAAAATGTGTTTATAAATTGGGAATTATTATGGTTCTGTCTAAATGCTATGTTGTTGTGGTGGAGTGTATTTCAGTATCACGTTGTGTGCGTATCTGCTTGGGTTGTGTGGGTGTGCAATTTGGGTAAATAATGCAATTTTGGATGGTTGTGCAAGGACTTGGTTGATTTTGCGTTCTGAGTTGGTTGTTTGTGCAAGTGAGCATATGTGCATTCCATTCTAAATGCTTTGGCATGTGGAATAGTGTGATGTGGAGTATCCCAAAATCGTAAATGCTTTGACATGCGTCCCTATTTTACCCCCAATAATCTGCCAAAAAATATTTTGCACCCATAAATGCACAATTTTTGCATTCTTAAT
The DNA here is from genome assembly GCF_003576645.1 of Ipomoea triloba. Taxonomy (NCBI): domain Eukaryota; kingdom Viridiplantae; phylum Streptophyta; class Magnoliopsida; order Solanales; family Convolvulaceae; genus Ipomoea; species Ipomoea triloba. The sequence goes on along the minus strand of NC_044923.1, from coordinate 7,755,923 downwards.
CAAAAAAAAATCTCATCCATGCATCTTAAATAACGGATGGCCATATTGACTCTTGTGCTTCAATAGGTTGAGAAAATAGTTATGAACAGATACTGCATTGTAATAGAGTTAGTAGTATTCAAAAAACAAAAAATAACGGATGGCCACAAGTCCACAACGGGTTCTGAAGTCCTCATTTTAAGATGGTTTCTATAGGATTAAGAGCCCCCTTTCTCTCTCTCTCTCTCTATATATATATATATATATATATATATATATATATATATATATATAATTTCAGGTGTGGCCGTGCACTCCCGTGCGGCTGTGCGGTCACACACCACTCAATGTTAAGAAACGCACCACAATGAAACGCACCACAATGTTAAGAAACACACAACAGTGCATATTTGTGTGGTGTGTTTCTTAACATTGAGTGGTGTATTTCGTAACATTGAGTGGTGTGAATCGCACGGCCGCACCTGATCATGACTATATATNTATATATATATATATATATATATATATATATATATATATATATATATATATATATATATATATATATATAACTAGAGATCAAATGCAAAGGAGTTCTTAGGTAAAAAATATGGTGAAATCTCAACCATTGATCTAACCAAAATCAATAACACAACATTTCCAGCTTTCTGTTTATCTTCACGAGCAAGTCCAACTTTTACAATAATATCTTTATCAAAAACTTGAATTTAACTCGACTTGACAGTGAACAATTAACTTTTAACAAAACCTCTCATTTTGAGAACAGTTTCTTATATTTTTGTTCGAATGATGGAGTTGGTAGATCTTTGTCTTCAGCTAATGTATATTCCACACCTTCTGACTCGGATTCAGCCACAACTGTGAATGCAACAAAATCTCTTAAAATTTCTTCTGTATCAAATTCAGAATGGTCTGACTCAAGTTCATCATCACTCCATGTTAGTGCATACATGATTTTTTTCTCCTTAAATACGTGAGACATTCAACTTGAACATATCCGTATCCTTCACATTCGTAGCAACGAATCCCTTTGTTATTTTGAACTTCAAGACCATCAACAAGCTAGCAACGAAAAATCTAGTCAAAGGACTACCCAACATCACGTACAAGAAAGATCAAATTTGCGATGCGTGTCAAAGAGGAAAGCAAATCAAATCTTCGTTCAAATCCAAAACCCACGAATCAAGCTCAAGTCCTCTTAGTCTACTACACATGGATCTATTTGGTCCAGTAGACCCAGTAAGTATAAGTGGTAAGAAATATACTCTTGTTGTTGTTGATGATTTTTCTAGGTACACATGGACAATATTTCTTAATAAAAAGAATGAAGTGGAGAAAAAGCTGCCAGAACTACTCAAGCAACTTCAAAATGAAAAAGAAGTCAAAATAGTCAAAATCCGTACCGACCGGGGTACAGAGTTCATGAATGGTGTGATTCAAACTTATTGCAATTCTCAAGGAATTGTACATCAATTATCAACCGCAAGAACGCCGCAACAAAACGGTGTAGCCGAAAGAAGAAATAGAACGCTTAAAGAAGCCGCACGAGTTACGATTACGGCTGCTGATCTACCGAAACGTTTTTGGGTAGAAGCTATCAACACTGCTTGCTATACTCAAAATAGAAGCATGATTCACAAGCTGCACGAGAAGACGTCATATGAACTTTGGAAAGGGAGAAAACTTAACCTTAGTTATTTTCATATTTTTGGATGCAAATGTTTTATTCTTATTAATGGTAAAACACATCTGAAAACATTTTATGAGCGTGAAGATGAAGCAATATTTTTGGGATATTCTTCTGCCAGCAAAGCATTCAGAGTATTCAATAAATCAACAATGGTGGTAGAAGAATCAATACATGTTGTATTTGATGAATCAGCAAAAAGCAAGGTAGCAGATGTTTCGAATATTGGTAAAAATGTGCCAAATAATTTATTTGAGACTAATGATTCATATGAGATTGAGATCTTGTAGGGAATAAGTGATTTGGAACTTAACAATTCCAAAATTCAAGAAATGGGCGTGACACTCACTAGGGGAGATGAGGCTAACTCTAGAAATGAAGAAATTCATGTTGGTGAGGCTAACCTCATTAATGAGACAAATTTTGAGGATGAGGTTAACCACATGAATATTCAAAGTGAGGATGAGGCTGACCAAGCTAATCATGATGGATCCTCACGTGACAGCCAACCTCTACCCACTACCCACGTTCAAGAAGTTTTCCAACCTGATAGAAAGTGGCTAAGGAGTCATCCACAAGATCTTATTATTGGAAATTTGCAAGAAGGTGTGAAAACAAGATCAGCTGCACGAGACACTTTATTTGCGTGTTTTCTGTCTCAGATTGAACCGAAAGAAATAGATGAAGCTCTAAATGATTCAAGCTGGATTGAGACCATGCAAGAGGAGCTAAATCAGTTCACAAGGAATGACGTATGGGAACTTGTTCCCAGACCAAAAGATCATAACGTTATTGGAACGAAATGGGTCTTTAGGAACAAAGCAAATGAAGATGGAATCATTGTTAGGAATAAGGCGATGCTAGTTGCAAAGGGCTATTCACAAGAAGAAGGAATTGATTTTGATGAAACATTCGCCCCAGTTGCACGACTCGAAGTAATATGAATTTTTCTAGCCTACGCAGCATACAAGAATTTCACGGTCTATCAAATGGACGTGAAAAGCGCATTCTTAAACGGACTACTTGAAGAGGAAGTCTATATGGAACAACCACCCGGTTTTGAGGTAAAAGGTGATGTTGATAAGGTATATAAACTAAAGAAGGCGTTGTATGGGTTAAAACAAGCACCACGAGCTTGGTATGACACTCTGTCAATGTTCTTAATTAGTTGTGGTTTTATCAAAGGCCTTGTTGACAAAACCTTATTTAGAATTCAAGAAAATAATCATATTTTATTGGTACAAATTTATGTTGATGATATTATATTTGGAAGTACTGATAAATCTTTGTGTGAGAAATTTTCTAAGCTTATGCAGAACAGATTCGAAATGAGCATGATGGGTGAACTAAATTATTTTCTTGGACTACAAGTCAGACATCTAAAGGAAGGAATCTTCATCAACCATGCCAAATACACAAAAGATCTTATCAAGAAATTTGGCATGGAAGGAAAAGGCTCAGTCAAAATACCAATGAGTACAACACTCAGACTGGACAAAGATGATGAAGGAAAAGATGTCGAACAAACGAAATATCGAGGAATGATTGGTTCTCTACTATACCTCACTGCTAGTAGACCCGATATATCTTACTCAGTGGGTGTATGTGCTAGATTCCAATCACAGCCAAAAGAAAGTCATTTTGAAGCTACCAAGAAGATTATCCGTTATCTCAAAGGAACTATCAATGTGGGATTATGGTATCCCAAAGAAGGTAATTTTGAACTAACTGGATTTTCATATGCAGATTTTGCAGGGTGCAAAATAGACATAAAAAGTACCTCAGGAACGTGCCAGTTCTTAGGGGGAAGATTGGTCTCTTGGTTTAGCAAGAAACAAAACTCCATTGCAACAAGTACATCCGAAGCGGAATATATCGCAGCATGGAGTTGTTGTGCGCAAATCTTATGGATGAAGCAACAATTAAAAGATTACGGGATCGACTGCGATGGCGTTAGTATTTTCTGTGATAATACTAGTGCAATTGCGATTACCCAAAATCCAGTGCTTCACTCGCGAACCAAACACATTGACGTGAGACATCATTTAATCCGAGATCACATTGAAAAGAAAGATTTAAAGATCGAGTATATACCCACAGAAAGTCAAATTGCCGATATTCTCACGAAGCCTTTATGCGAATCAAGATTCAATACTCTAAGGCACGAGATGCGTATGATCGAAATTAGCTAAGTATCAATTTTCCTTATCTTATAAGCTCTTGTTTTATTTTTATTTATGCATGCTTTTATGTTTTATGATTTATTTGTGATTTTTACGTATGCATGTTCATATTTGTGCTTTAATTGCTTATTTGGTTATTTTCATACGTATGCATGTGTTATATATTATGGTTTATTTTTGTTGCGTACGCATATATATTTTCTTTTGTGATCATATTTGCTTATTTGTACGTATATGATCTATGCATGTAATCTTTATCTATGTTTTAATCATTACGCATGCTAGACTTTATTTATGGGTTACTGTTAGTAGGTGGATGTAAATATTTGCTTAGTATTTAAATTTGTCCTACTTGCCATGCATGACTCATGAGGAATGGGTTTACGTGTTTTGACCTTATGCTTTTGGAAGGATTCATGTTTTTTTTACTGATAGGAAATTTACATTTCCTAGAACTTCTACCTGACATAATTTATTGACTTTCTTATCTGATTGCATTTACTTTGTGAAGGAATGTTTTCCTACTTTGTCAGCTTTAAATTGAATATGTGATTTGATGTTTCCTTACCTTTAAATGCACCAAATTTTCATATCCATATTTCGCAAGTTGAGCAATTTCTACCATCACCTCATTTGACCGAAATGCCCCTCTACCATTTGGATTCAAAGCATTTATTGCAAGGGCATATTGGTAGTTGATCACCTCATTTTTGACCTATAAAAACCCTTGATTCCCACTCACATTTTTAAACCTAAAACTAAAACTCCTCACATTCCCAAAATTCCCCAACCCGTCGTCCTCAAGAGCTAACCACAAGCCAAAAATTACTCTCCAAAATCTCACCCAAAATTTGAACAACCCTACTAAAAAATTCATACATCCATTTATCTACCCACACAAAATTGATTTAAGAAATGACATCTACAAGCTCTACCCAACTCGAAAACACCCAACTTGAAGCACCTATTGAGAAGATCCATTCGGGGCATCTACTCACAAAGGAGGATTTCATGAACATCTCAATCAATGGAAGAATTGCTCACAATGTCTTCAATAGTATGGAAAGGAGTGGCATATTAAAAGTATGCACCTTTGGTTATGTTGGCATATTTGATGATGATGTTAGTGAATTCTTTGAGCATGTTACCTATATGATTTCGCATATAGAATCTATTGTTGGTGGAGTTCATATGCAAATTGATTTGGATGATTTTAGAAACTTGTTTGATGTTGATGAGCATGCCTTGAAATTTGAAGATTTCATGTTTGATTCACATGATTATTGGAATATGGTTCGAAGAGATGTGAATATTATTGTGCCTAAGTTGTCCGATTTTCGTAGAGATATTATTTGGGAATATGCCAAGTTGCTAGAAATTATTGCAAAATGTCTTTTGTGCAAGCTTGGTGGATTTGATAGATTGACATCCCAAATCTCTCGTATTATTTATGCTATTATGAAAACCGACCGTGAATTGGATTGGAGTGGTGTTATGTTTGAAAGATTAGTTGAAATGGTTAAATCCAAGGAGAAGCTCGGGTATAGTATGTTGGTTGGTGAACTTTTGAGAAGAAAAGGAGTTCGAATGGGTCAATCAAAGCCTATTACCAACAGCAAATACTTGTTCCGAAATAATGCAAAGAAGACCGGACCGGAAGATCTTGTTGAGGGAGAATTACCTATGAGACCTAACCCACCGATTAGGAAGAGAAAAAGAACTCCAAGAGTAGAAATTCGAAGCAATGAGGAAGAAGTTGTGACCGGAAGGGAATTGGTTGTAACAAATCCAACAAGTGACATTGGAGGAGACTTTATGGATGTTCTATTGGATGATCATGTTACACGAGAGGTGAATATCCAAGAAAATCAAGAAATTAATCAAGAAGGCCGAATGGACATGGATGAGAATCAAATTGGAACAAACTTTGTTGATATCAATGTTGAGGCCGAGAATGAGGAATATGGAGTTGAAAATTGTCATGAAGTTGAGGTTGAGGTCAACACAAGGGAAATTGATGTTGAAAATGATGATGGCAATATTTTTGAGGTTGAGGCTAACTTGGACACAAATATTGGTGTAGATGAGGCTAACCAAGGAGATGAGTTTGTGTCACAAGTTGATGTTGGTACACGTGAAATTGATGGTGATGGTGATTATGATGTATTTCAAGATGGTTTGAATATTGCAAGTGACAATTTTGTGGCTAACTTGGATGCCACAAATGACAACATTGAGGCCAACCCACGTGTGGATACACAAGGAGAAATTAATGAGATTTTTTGTGTTGAGGCCGAACAAGAACAAGAAGAAGGAGTAGAAATTAATCCAAGCCATAGTGATGATGATGCTGTTGATGTTGGACAGGCTAGCACATCTATACCTAGACCTATGCCAATAAATTTACAAGACCGAATGCAGCAAGCCAGGATGATTTCGAATTTATCTGGGGATAATTCGAATGAAATGATCATTGCAGCTCTCAAGGAATTCAAGGAAGCAGTAAGCAATTCTGACAATAATTTGTACACAAATTTTTTGAAATTATTTGAGCAGATTGCAGGCATGGAACGAGGCATGAACAGATTAAACCCAGTAATTGAGGAGGAACTGAATGGTTTCATCCCATATTATCAATTTGCTCCTTATTATAAGCTCAGCAAGGTCACTACCTTGCGATATATTGCACGTGGAATCTTCGTTCAAAGAAAGTGGTATAGCAAATCTGGAATGCGCTGTTCTGCCTCCCGGTAACAACAAAGATGATATTCCATTGGAAGCAACATTTAGATCAGAACAATATCACTGCGGCTCCTTATCTTTGATGATAACGTTTTCCACACGAACGTCTTGCCTGGTCCTCCGTAACCATACACAAAGAATAATCCACCTCCATTTGAATCAATATCATTCATCACAGAGTCGTAAACATTCTTTTGTTCATCGGTCAATTGTGTTACCAATGTCTCATGCTCTGTCTTCAAAGATTCCTTGTCATACGGCAACTCTTCGGCTATCAACATGTTTTCGCTCAAACCCATGCTACTTTCGTCTGGAATTGTCATTTTCGGAAAATCTTTCAAGCTTTTTCCCCACGAAGATAGCAAATTCTCCAACTCCATCAGAGCAAACTGTTTTTTATCCGAATCAGATAACATCAACTTTTAAAAGGAAAAAAAATAAAAGAAACAAAAACAAATAACAAATTAGTTTATTTATAAATAATGAAAAGCAAATAACAAAGTCGAATAAATAGATTCGAGCTCGATATACCTGGATTTTGCAAGACACGTCGACGTTGAACCTGTGCATCCTCGGCAAGAAATTCCCAAACGGCATTCCAAACTACTTCTGGCTTACTGAGTGAACTTGAAGTGAGAAGCGTAACAAATAACCTTCGCAAAGCATACGCGGATGCCGAGTAACTCGAATCAATAATGTCATCAATGTACTCCTTGTCATCATCTAATAATCCATATTCATAACATGCATCCCTAAACGAATTATGAATGACTTCTACAACAGTGCGAATATCTTCATGGCTAAAAGGTCCGCGTACCAAATTTAAAAGACATCTAAGATAGTATAACTCTCCACACCCTGGCGGAACATAGAACAATCGTCCTATGGAGGATCTTAAACCGACTTCATGACAGAAATGAGACATTGTACTACCGAGTAAGTTTGGTTACATATGGTGGTTGTAAATAGTAAGCAATTATCAAATTAATGTCACCCTACAATTGCTTTATTTTCTTCTTTTTTTAGGATTTCTTGTTTTAATATTATTGTACTTTTAATATTATTTTATTATTTTAATGTACAATATTTTGGGCGGGAAATAGGATTTCGTTTTGAAGGATTTTGTTTATATATATATATATATATATATATATATATATATATATATATATATATATATAGATAGATAGATTATAACAATGTACTAATCTTAATGTATAACAATGTTTTGATGCTATAGGATTTCGTGTTATAATATTATTGTACTTTTAATATTATTTTATTATTTTATTGTTTTAATGTACAATATTTTGGGCGGGAAATATGATTTCGTTTTGGAGGATTTTGTTTTTATATATATATATAGATATATAAATTATAACAATGTACTAATCCTAATGTATAACAATGTTTTGATGTTATAGGATTTTGTGTTTTAATATTATTGTACTTTTAATATTATTTTATTATTTTAATTGTTTTAATGTACAATATTTTGGGCGGGAAATAGAATTTCGTTTTGGAGGATTTTGTTTTTATATATATATATATATATATATATATATATATATATATATATATAGATTATTATATAAATATATTATGGAAATTATATTAAGAGTTTTGGATTGTTATTATTAGAGTATTATATTATTATTATTAGTATAACCTTAATAAAATAGATTTTAAATCGAAGTTAAGAGCATTTTTGGTTTCCGGTTCCGCCGCAAACCATACTGCAACGAAGCGACTGAAGTGCGGAAAATGACTTCCGCCCAAAATGGGCGGAAGTTATTTTCCGCCCTTTTGGGGTGATTTTCCCCAGTCAACGGAAATTGATTTCTGTTGACTGGGTTTTCCAAGGGTAGCCAAACACTCAAAGCTCGGAAAATGATTTTCGGAAGTCATTTTTCCGGGCTTCTAAACACACCCTAAATATTACTCCATCTGTCTCTTTTATGTGTCTAATTTAGTTAACGATACTAGACTTAAGTTATTTACAATTCAAAATTTATAATATTAAGTTTAATATATGCCAAGACCTTGTGGCCTAGTGGCACCAAGTTGCACTCCCATCTGCTTGATTGTGAGTTTGAGTCTTAGTGGATGTGGTATTGACTCTTTGTGTTTCAATAGGTTGAGAAAGTAGTTATGAACAGATATTGCATTTTAACAGAATTAGTACTAACAAAGGATTAAATTTGAAATAAATAAAGAAGAAATAGTTTATTTTATTAATGAATACTAAACCGGTCAAATGAGAGAGAATATTAAATTTGAAGGGGTTTTTTTTTAAAAAAGTTTTTCAATAAAAATTATAACTTGAATTTAAAAAAAAAAATTATTGATAAAGAATATTTATAACTTTCAATTTATTATTTATTTTTAAAAGAATATTAGAAATGAATGAAACTCGACCAATTTACGTTTCTAGTGAGGCGTTGATTTTTTGGATTAAAAAAATTGAGAAAATATAAAACAGGCTACCTTATAAATAATCACGAATGTTTTTAAAAAAATAATGAAATTTGCTCTAAAAAAATTGATTAAATTTATATAAAAAAATAAATAAATAAAGAAAAGAACTAAATTTATAAATTGAAAATAATTGTGGGGCTAAAATGTGATTTTTCCATTTATTTTCCACGTGGTTCTGATTTGAGCAGATTGCAATAATACTGCGAAATTACTCGCAGTTTCTGACTCTGCTGCAAGCTGTCCCTTCTCCTCATCTACCCTTGAGAAAGAAGAACATCCGACCTCCGAACAATATCCGATCAGTTTCTCGGATCTCAGTAGTTGATCCAATCCGATTCCGACAATGAACGACGCCGATGTATCCAGGCAGATCCAGCAGATGGTCCGTTTCATCCGCCAGGAAGCGGAGGAGAAGGCCAATGAGATTTCCGTCTCAGCCGAAGAAGTAATCATCAGTTCAATTCGAAGTTTGATTTCTATTTCCTATGCGTATCTTTGTTCTTTTGGAGATCGTTAGAGTGGTTAATTGAAGTGATGAAAAATGGATTTGTTTATTTGGTGTTATTGTTAGGAATTCAACATTGAGAAGCTGCAACTAGTGGAAGCGGAGAAGAAGAAGATCAGACAAGAGTATGAGCGCAAAGAGAAGCAAGTCGATGTCCGTAAGAAAATGTAATTTGCAGAACTCCTTGATTTTTGCTTGCTTCACTTGTGATTATATAGCGTACTATAATTGCCACGTTAGTGAACTGATCTTCATAATAGTTTTGCAATCTTTGATCTGTGACATCTAATTGCTAGTCTCCACTTGGAGTTGCCCCGTCCTAGACAAGATATAGATCAAAGTGCGTTACGAAAAGTTGAAAAGAAGACACTGGTGCTACTAAACCTAGTGACCATGAACAGTTTACTGTCTTCCAACTGATTTGATATGGAATCACGCCTACCTTTGTTTTAATTATTATCATGTTTACTAAACCTAGTTTCCAAGACATTTTCAAGCTTGTGGGGTCACTGAAGCTTTTAATTTATATCTAATGTCCATAAAAGCAACTTTGCAGGTTAGAATTATGAGATGATTTTGGTACACATTAAGTTTTTAATCCCATCTTAGTAATGAAAGAATGCTACACAGTGCTATTAGTATACAGGTTTCTTGAAATATTGGGTACCTTATTCCATAAAGCAAGGACTTTATTGTTCATTAGCACCCTTCCCCAGGGTTGAGCAACAGTTATATTAGTTCAACTCAGTGTTCTTTCCTTATTTTTCCAATTTATAAACCCCAGTACCCCTAATGTGTTTCTATTAGCAATTTTTGCATGGGATGTTGCTCACCTGTTTTCAAATATGATGAATCCAGAAAAAATAAATAAACAAAGAAAAAAAGAAGAAGCAAAACACCCGTTGTCACACCCTTCCTGGTTTGTTAAGCCTTCTGCTGGTATATTATTCCACCTTTTAGAATATAGATGTCTTCCAGTTACACTATTGAAATTCCTGCTTTCGTATGAACATTGAATCCTTGTACTTAATTAAAATTTCTTTCTGCTATGTGAAATTTAAAAGTGGGAGATTTGTTCACTATTTAGGTTTTGAACAAAGATGGGTCAAATAAATCAAGATCCTGAATTTTATTCATACATAAATATGTTTGTTACACTTAGTTCAAGTAATTTCTATTTGCATTATGTTTACTTGTTAAGTTTGTAGACCATTGTGTCTAGTTAAAGTGCTATTTGAAGTTTATTTGTCAAAAACATTTTAAAATTTCTTTGCATTGTATTCTTGCAGTGAGTACTCTATGCAGCTCAATGCGTCTCGGATTAAGGTCCTTCAAGCTCAAGATGACTTGGTTAACTCTATGAAAGATGCAGCATCAAAGGAGCTTTTGCATGTCAGTCACAACCACCATAACTATAAGAAGCTTCTGCATGATCTTATTGTTCAGGTAGTAAAGTTGAGCAAATCCTTTCTAGACTCTGGTGTAATGTGTTTCTGTAAATTGTAGATGAAATTTTGGATGGTCAAGAAGTCAAAATCTAAGGAGCAGTTCCTTTTTTTTTTTAAACATAGTTTTGCTGTGGGGAGGGAAAATTAAATTTATGACGGTAATGGTTTATCAATTAATATGCTGTCTTTGCTTTTGTTTGTTAGTTGGTTATGTATACTGTAATTTTCATTTTTGCACTGTTGTTGTTGTTGTTGAGTATGTTGTGTTTTGGAAGATATCTGATCAACTTTGATATTAGGAAGGATTGAGCCTTCCTCTGGTTCCAACTGGGCAAATACTATTGCCAACAGAGTTTGACTACAAAATATAAGTATCATTTAGAAAACCTGATGGATCAAATTTTTGTTCCTTCTTCTCCTTTTCGTAGAATTTAGGTTATATTGTTTTAACGAGGTTGTTTTCCTCGCCCTGTGACCCTAACCGGCAAAGGGTCACAAGGAGGTAAATCAGCCCAGGTTACCCATAGCTAACCGGCTCAAACCCAGGAGTTTGAGGTTCGAACCTACGACCTCTCGGCTGTAGGTGGATCGTTCTTACCACCTGGGTTGTCCTTGCGGACAGAATTTAGGTTATATTGTTTTGGGGACATGATGTTCAGCTTATACATCTATATGAATGCCATGTTCTCTGTGTTTCAACTTTCATGTTAACATGATAATTTCAGTACCATTGTAGAGCATGCAATTGCGGTTTTGTCTAGGATGAACTCCATATCTAAAGGGCAATAAGGACTAATGCATGAAGATCTCTAAATAGTAGTATTAAGCCTTCCATTCCAACTCCAGATTACTTTGTGTTTCAGAGTTTGCTCAAACTCAAAGAGCCTTCTGTCTTGTTGCGTTGCCGGGAAAATGATGTAGAATTGGTAGCAGATGTCTTGCACTCAGCAAAGGAGGAATATGCAGCAAAGGCGGGGGTCCACCCACCTGAGGTCATTATTGACAACATCCACCTGCCACCTGCTCCTTCCCATCATGGTGCACATGGTCTTTTCTGGTATGCTTTTCAAGCTCTAAGCTCTATGTTAGACATGAAAATCACATGTTATTTTTAACTCTCTGACAATTTACTCTTCCCATTATCTACAGCTCTGGAGGAGTGGTTTTGGCTTCCCGAGATGGAAAAATTGTGTGTGAAAACACTCTTGATGCTAGATTGGAAGTTCTGTTCCGTAAAAAACTTCCAGAGGTACTCTTTGTGATTTTCCCCCTCTCCCCTGCAATTATTGGCCACTAGATTTAAGATGGCTGCTATTTTATCATAAGACAATCTATTTATCCATTTATGTGCAAAATGATACTATGTATATGCTTGCATGCGTGTGTGTATGTATTTATATAGTACATTATATTGTAGTATGTCCACATGCATATTTTTAACCAGAGCCCTCTCTGTCAACTGCAGATCCGCAAGCTGCTATTTGGGCAAGCTGGAGCCTGTTAGATTTGAGTTTCTTGTTCTTAGCTTCTTTCAGTTCTTGCCTTCCATATCGTGAAGCTGGGGGCAATGACCACATAAATTATCAGCTTGTGTTACTTATGTTTGCTGCTTCCACCCCCCAAGTCTTTCTTGTGCTAGTAAAGGTTACCCTTTATGCAGCTTTACATAATTATTTGATTGTGGCATTAGTGCATAACTTGAGTATCATATTGTTTCGAGCTCCTAGATTTTTATGGTATTAAATATCTCAATAAGTTTGGTACAATGAGACAAAGATATAATAAGAGAACTGAGTCATCTTTTTAAATTTCGGTAAGTGTCAAAGCTGCATCACAAAGGTAGCAAAATTTGATTAAAAGTCTTTCATTTAGTTAATATTTGCTGGCTTGCTGCCTTGCTGGTCTGTTCGGACTGTTCATGCAGGTAATATTATTTATTTATTTTAATGAACATTTGCTATCTCCAAATTTATCTCTCATTGATGTTTATAAAGTTGGTTTTTGAGTCATATAATTTAGTAAAATTGGTTTCTAGTTGGTGAAGGAACATCAATATGAGCTTTAGTTGTGTCAAATTTGTGATAGACTAGAAATGCAAAATTTCCCTTTATAAAATGCGATCATTAGTTTGGTCAATATTAGGGTTTACAGATCAGAAAATAAAGTTTTAGGTAACTCTTAATGGATGTTTGGTTCGGTTATTTCACATCACTTTTGTTTTTAGTAGTTTTCAAGGAATTACATCCCTCTATATTCTTATGTTATATGTTACATTGTTTCAAAATATTTTTTGAACCAAACATTCCTTTATGGGGCGTTTGGTAAGATGAAATTGCTATTCCATTCCTATTTTATGAAATGTAGAATTCTATTATTACTTAGAATGAAGGAAGACAAATTCATAGTAAATTTTCATGCACGAGTTTAGGAGCTTGTAAATCGCGTAGTCTTTGGTGAAACATTCCTATCTCAAGTCCTTACTTCAATGATTTAGAATGAAGGTAACAGTATTAGCTAATGGGAGTGCTGTCAGATCACAACAAAAAAGAGAAAATAATTATGAGTTAGACTTAAATGAGACTAATGATGATACTGTTGTTTTACTAACCAAACAATTTTTTAAAATTTTTTAAACAAGTGAAACAAAAGAACAACTCACGAGGAGACAAACTACAAAATCAAAAAGGAACAAATTCAAATTCATCAATACAAAATCAGAAAGGAACAAATTCAAATTCATCAAAAGGTTCAGTAAGAAATGGTCTTTCAAATCACAACAGAGGCTCATATTCAATATCTTCACAATTAAAAGAAAAGTAAAAATAATAAAAAATTACTAAGCAAAGAAGAAAGAGTTGGTTTGACCAATGAATAGTAGATAAGACAGGTAAAATGAGACAGAGGAAGTACATTTTAACTAAAAAGTATTATATTATATTATAGTCTTACATCAGACTTATTCATTATTTCTACTCAACAAAAGATGATCAAAAGAAATTTATTATGATGTTTTAATTATAGGTATTGGAAATTAATTTATTTGGCGCAACCGCATAGCATGTTGAGTGCATCCTTTGTATACCAACTCTCATGCATAAAAGATGATGAGACCCCAAACGGCATAGCATGTATAGGGTGCATATATCCTTTAAGTTACGTTGTATTGTGTGTGTGTATATATATATATACATCTTTCATTGCAAATCTTTTTGAGGAGGCCAGGAAACCCAGGCCACAACTGAAAATGGTATGTTTCAAGAGATACATTATTATTATTGTGGCATTGTGTATGGCCACTCTAACCTTGACGACCCTTGCTCTTGATGCTCCCACCAAAAGCTTTTGTGGCACTGCCGTAGACAAAGCGCTCTGCGAGAAAACAGTGAAGGGAGCAAAAACTTGGGATGATGCCATAACCAAGGCAATAACCGCGGCCACCACTCAACTAACCAAGGCTAGTAATTAAGTCCGCAGACCCCAAGTGCAAAACCTTTTACAAAACCGCGGACGAAAAGTAAGTAATTCCTCCGTCCCATCTTATGTGCCTATCTGGTATAGAATTGGTTTGACCAATAAGACATGTAAAATGGGGTAGACGAGTATTAGTGATTTGAAAATGATATAGTGAAATGGTTGATTGAAAGTGTTGCCGTAGAGCTGGATTTTAGGGCATGCAAGATGTGCAACAGCACAAGGCCCCAAAATTTTGGGGGCCCCTGGACAAATAATTAGTATATGTATTTGTGGTTATATTGGCTCAAAATTAGGTTTTCATGACTAATCTTAATTCTACTACCTATTATTCCAAAAAAGAAAAATTCTACTCGGTAATATTCACGTGAATTACTTTTCTTCAATTTGCAGTTTATTTATACTTTGATAGGGCTTCACTTATTTACCAGCACAGGGCCACACAAATTAAAAAAAAAAAAAAAAAAACCGGCAATGAGTGTTGGGTGGAGGCCACTAAGGGTCAAGTCTAGGTGGCTAGGGGTTGTTTGGCGGAGGCTGGTAAAGGACCAAATCCATCATCTTACCTCTCGAAAATGTGATGGTGATCTATAAGGAAATAAAGTTGAATCTTGGCTACGAACTATAACTTTTGGCGTATAATAGTGATAAGCGCTTGATATTGACAAGGAAGAGTGTTGGATTTTGACGGGTTGTTTGTTGTTTTGTTGATTAATATATATAATTTGTTGGATTTGATTTGATGAATGTGTGAGATTGAAGGAGTGCATGAAGTTAGCTAAAAGCGGGGATAAGGACGGTAGCTTGAACGTCAAACTCACAGCGGCATCGACTAGCGTTAGTGACTGTGGTGGTGCAGTCAAAGATCCTGCTAAAAAGAAATTGAACACTGCTGTCGATCAAGCCATCAAAGTTTGTTTGGCCGTTGAAAAATCCAAGTCTGCCCTCTAAAAAATGTCAATCTACACTATTATATCGTGAAATATAATATAATGTTGAAAAAATAAATTTCCTTTAGCGTTAGTGCGTGTTTTTTAAAATGTTGTTTGTTGCTTCAAAAGATTAAACTCTAAAATGACTTGTGCTTATGTAGATGGGAGATCCATCCCTCATCTCTTGGCAAATGCACAAGTGTTCATTATTTTATGCACTTTGTGTCTTACTACATGAAGCAAAAAGTATTTATAGCTAGGAAGAGAAAAAAAAAATCACCAAAAAATGTTACCTACAGTTTGGGTAACCATATCAGTATACTTTTAAAATGACAGAACCTTGTAATTTAGTGGTGTGAGTGTGAGATTTTTCTAATACTTGATCTTCATGGTCTAAAAAAGTAAATATACCTATATAAACTCTTGACAATCCAAGCATTATTGTCTTCCCCACCATACTGCTCCATAATTCTTTGTTAGTGATTAGTAATATTGACGAACAATTTTCAAGTTTTTAACCATTTTCTGGTGATCAGGAATTCATAGTTTAATTTTCTAGTCGTTCAAGTGTAACCTCTATGTTGCTTTGGAATTTTAAAAAAATAAATATAATGGATACATTTAATAATGATGATTATAATGACCTTAAATACTTTCTTGCGGGTGGTGGTGGTGATGTTGGTATTATTGTGTTATTATTTGTAGTGAATTGAAGTGTGTTATAAGGGTGGAAAATAATTACTCCGGTATAATCTTTGTAAGTGCTAATTGATACTAATGGACTCAATGGTGACACAAAAGTCTAGAGGGGTACGGTGAATAGATGGACTAAATAAGTTAATTTTTAACACTATGGTCGGCATTTTCGTCCAACGGGTCAAAGTTGGACGGAAATTTCCATTCTAAAATGGTGGGTTACCATATGAAATTTTCGTCCAACTTTGACACAGAATTTCCGTCCAATATTAGATGTTGGACAGAATTTCTGATGGCGGTTTTTTCGAACCATCATTTTCGTCGGAAACTCATTTTTCGACCAATAACTTCCCTTTTCTGTCCAATAGTTGGACGAAAATTGTGAGATTTTTAACAATGAACAGAGATTATGTTGAAGATTTAACTAGATAATAAAAGTAAAATGACTTAGTCCAAATAATATAAGTTACACAGTAGAAAATTGTTTTCCAAAATTAGTTAATCACAATGATGCAAAGCAGTGTATAAGTTGTGCTGGCTTGTAAAGTAAATAGACTCGAAAAATTTTTTATATTGATTCAAGGATGGTGATGTGGTTAATAATCGGAGGTATACGAATGGGTAGTAACATTTGAGTTCGGTTCCTATTATTATCCAAATAGGCCTATTTGTTGGTTTAAGTGGCTAAGCTCGGGGGAGGGGACAGTGGGTTAGAGAGTCTCGAATTGACTATGCATGGTTAGGTGGAAATGACAAAAGTTTCCCTTCTTCACAAGTGTGCAATTTATAGGGATTAAGAGAGAGCCTATTTTAAGCTCTTAGCATGCCTAACACGTGTCGTGCATGTAGTCGGCAAGTTCGGCGGTTGTGCAA
The DNA here is from genome assembly GCF_003576645.1 of Ipomoea triloba. Taxonomy (NCBI): domain Eukaryota; kingdom Viridiplantae; phylum Streptophyta; class Magnoliopsida; order Solanales; family Convolvulaceae; genus Ipomoea; species Ipomoea triloba. The sequence goes on along the minus strand of NC_044923.1, from coordinate 7,738,908 downwards.
CGAACTTGCAAAGTGATACTGTTTGCTCAGGATTTCACAAAGCTTTCTCTAAGCTTATTACTTAGGCAAACCCCATCCTTGAAAGGATGGGGTTTGCAAAGTGACATGAATAAACAAGTGGAAATAATTTTTATTTTTTTTAAAAATATTTTGTGTGCTTTGGTGTATAGCAAGCTAAGAGCATCCTTATCAATGGAGTTTTTTTTTTTTTTTTTTTTTTTTTTTTTTTTTTTTACAGTTTTTGAGGAGTTTTCGTAAGTGTGATTATGAAAGAGAACCTGGGAGGAAAAAAATAAAACAAATATGATTTAAAAAAAAAAAAAGGTCAGGCGCGTGCAGTGCACGTGCCCGCTGGGCACAATAAGTGGCTTTCATGCGTGTCTGACGCGGCTGGCTTCGTCTTCCGTACATATATATTACTATTCCAAGAACCGGTTCTTGCTGATGATCTCAATCCTTGTCTCACCTATCTCCTCTCTCCTCCATGTCACATGCTACTCTACCAAAAACCTCTAATAAACCACCGATATTGCATCCATATCAATGGATTATTTGGAGTTTTTGAAATAGTACTTTGTGAGTTGGAGAGAGGAGGCAAGAGATAATGTTTGAGTTCATCTACAATAAATGGTTTGGTACAGTAATTAAGTCAGAGGGAAGAAGCAAAGATGTGCACATTAGGCGCACAACAAATGCCCACTTGTGCACGCCCTGGGTGGCGCGTTTATTTCAACTTTTTTTTTTTTACTAACTGCGTCTGAGTTTTTTGTTTTTCTTTTTCTCTTTTTCTATTTTTTTTAATCTCTTTCTCCTCTCATATCCTCTTTCCTAATCATACTTACAAAAACTCCTCAAAAATCACAAAAGAACCCCACTATTACGGATGCTCTAAGTATATAAAAGGTTGCTGCATGGCAACCTTTTTGTACTTTATTATTTTTATTATTATTTTGTTATTTTATTGTATTGTGATGTGATAGTGAAATTATTTTTTAAAGTGCGAGAGTATTGTAGGGATGTAAATAATATAGTGACTAAATTGAAAATTATGTGATGTGAAGATAAGACTTACTTTTAAAAGTGATATAGTATTTCATGGATAAGAATAGCCTTAGCGTCTATCTACCATAGATGTAGGGATCTACAAACTTCAACACTAGATTGAATATCCTCCCATTCACAATAGGAATGATCCAAGAAAATAGGAAACAAATCTCGTCACGCAATTTAAAAAAAAAAAAAAAAAACCTATTAACCTAACTTTAATAAAAGGATCCACCCATGTCAATCTTAAGAAATAAAATCTAAATCATAAAAAAATAAATAAATAAACGCACAAATTAGTTTACACATTCTAAACTGAAGAGTGGTTCTCATATGAACCGGATATGTGTGTGTGTGTGTTCGCGCGCGCGCGCGCACGTGCTATGGATTATGTGAGAACACTTTCATAGGAGAGAAATAAGAATTAATTTCAGCCTTACATCGGTAAAAAATCGACGGATATGATCATATTTTTAAAAAAAAAAGACGCAATGACAGTTTCGTAATTATCATCAACTCCACTGTGCAAACTTTAATACTTAAATATGTAATCTTTAACAACTAAATATGCAAACCTGGTAAATTCTATAAAATCAATGAAAAAAACTAAAATTTAAATCTAAACCGTAAATGTTAGACCTTAAGTAGTAAAAAGTGAACCACACGGGACTAAATAAAATAAAAAACTTAGTAAGAAAACTATGAAATTGAAACCTTAACAGGGCGTTTGGTTGGAGGGAGGGCATTTGGTGGGAAAAGAATTATAATTCCATGGGAAAGGAATAATGCGCGAATAAAGTGGGAGTTTAAATTCCAGTGTTTGGTATGAAGGAATAAAATTACTGGAAATTTCAATTCCAATGTTTGGTATACATGGGAATTGAGAGGGAATAAGTAATATAAAGTCAAAAATGCCCATTGTTGTTGTTATTTATTTATTATTATTATTATTATAATATTCTTAAATGACAAGTATCTATTGGACCATTTGCATACTCAAACCTAAAAAATATAACATATTAAATTCAAAAGTACTCATTTACTGTATCTCTTGAACTAAAAAAAACCACAAACATTTGATTTGAGTAGTCAGAAATTTTGTAGAGTTATACATATAAAGAATTCAAAGGAACATACACAAAAGTTGATGTATATAAACAATGCAAATTTTGAATAGTTGCTGCATATAAATATTTAAAGGAACAAACACAAAGGGAAGTGGAAGAATAATACACTCTATGATTTTGAAGGGAAGGTTAAACATCAATTTTATGTTAAAACAAGCGAGGGGTAATTTTGTCTCAAGGTTATATTTTTTTCTTCCTAAAATCCATGGAATTAAAATCTCAGGGGGGCATGGGATTCTAATTCCATGAAAATGAGGAAATTGCAATTCCGCGGAATTGCAATTCCCTCCAACCAAACGAAGGAATTTAGTTCCCTTCGGAATTAAGTGGGAATTACGTGGGAAAGGAATTATAATTCCCTCCAACCAAACACCCTGTAATTGCAATGTACTTTCGCATTTTTGTAAGTGCAAACTTTAAATACTAAATATGAAAAATGTTAATACTAAATGTGCAAAACGTTAATACTAAATGTGTAAACCTGAAAAAGTCTAAAAATTGCAGATTTTAGTATTCACGTTTGCATAGCAAAATTGGTGACAATTACGAAACTGCCACTGCATATTTTTTTTAAAAATATGGTCTGCTGCGTTCAATTTTTCTAGATGTAAGATTGTGATTAGTTTTTAATTTTCTCCTATGAATTTGTTCTCATATGATCCGCAATATATATATATATATATATATATATATATATTACTTTAAAAATTTTTAAAAATATTTTAATATAATCAAGATTTAAAAATTGAGTATTAGACGTATATTTTTACTAGTAACTCGTATAAAACTCGAAGCACTTCCTTCTACGTACATAAGTAAGTTGGACGTGATCTGTCGTAATATACGTGCATACACTCACTTTACGCAGATGGCGAAGGCGATGCGATTTCTCCCATCCACCTCGCTTCGAATTTACATATTTACAATTTTTAGGGGAGAAGATGGAGGAAGAAATGCAGAAATGCAACACCGATTGAGTCTACTTCTTGGCATCTCCTCTCACTTGTAAGAAGGTAAGCGCTTCTTTATCCGTTACATTTTCTGCGATTTTCGAATTCTTCGTTTTTCTTTTATTTTTCTTTCTGTTTTCAATCCTCAATGTATCTTGATTTCTTGATTGATTATCATTGCTTGCTCTTCAATTCTGACTCTGTTGTTGAATTTCTTGAAAATCGGCATCTGCAACGTAGCGGTTCCTTTATTACATTCCGACTAGGGTTTAAATTACACCGTTTATATGCGTATACGCGCTCATGAATGTGCACATCTACTAGTCTATCGCTTATTAGCGAATGTGTGAAAATTCAAAATCTTTGTTGCGTAATATGTTATACAGTGTGGTTACATACGTTTATCTATACAATTGACACCGAAGCACGGAGTATGTCGTAGCATGCATTTTGTTTCTCTGATATATTGTTTACTATTAGTTTTATGCTATGGCCTGCAGGCAGTTGTTTGCAATCTGTTTTTGGATGTATACATTTTAATAATGTGCCTTAAGAATATACTTTAGTTTTGAGTGAAGTTAGGGATTAGGATATATGGAATTCTTTGTTTCACATTAAACTGCTGTTATTGGTCATTTGGGTGCATCAGTCTTGTAACGCATGGTAAATAACAACAGATAATGGCGTGATCATTTGCTGAATGTGTCTAAGTCTTCTATTCTAGTTGATTTTGTTGAATAGTGTTACTATGCTAATGCTGCATGTATTCTGTTTATGCAGTTTTGTTTTCTGTTTGCATCGTTTTCATTCTGTATCATACTGCCCGACATGATGGATATGAATTAATTGTACACTAGTATTTTGGTTTTGCCTTGCATTGATTGCATGGATTCTGGGTTTCAGGGCATTGAGTGTGAGTACCGGCATAATGATATTGCTAGGCTCAATCCCAGGGATTGTTGGTACTGGTTATTAGGGAGCTGTCTCAATCTAACTTGTGGTTTCCGGCACCCGGTACGCTGTCATTTCACTAAAATTGTTACTCTATGCCTGTACCAATTTTTACAGTTTTTGAGCTTGCATTCCATCTGAATGATGTCTATATTAGTTGTTGAATCTTGGCTTTAACCTTTACTCTGCTTGAATATAACTGCTTTTTATAATCACTTTCTAAAAGTTCTGTTCCATCCCAGCTAAGCACCCTTTTTTGTATGCCATCTGCAGCCATTAGAGAGTCGTAATGAAAAATCAGTTGAATATGCTCCTACTTACCTGTGAACAAGACATGTGTTCCCTGTTTCTTCTATTACAATGGATTTTGCAATAGAGCTTAAAAATGTGCGTTTCTGCATGGACCTGATAATGGGGATCCCACACGGAAAACATCAAAGACACTGTCTGCAGTCAATGATGGACCATATCTTGAGAAAAAGACATCTGTGGCGNGGGGGAGGGGGGTGGGGGGGATGAAACAGGCTCAGCCCCAGTTTAAACACATCCTAATTCATTTAAAACTAATCCAAAAAGAGCAGCTGATGAAAATACCCGGAGATGAAGTTGGATGATGATGTGGAGAGAGAAGAGTTGTTGGAGTTCTTGCCTGGTTTTTATGTTCTTGTTGGTGGTAGATTAGACTTGGGGTATGAAAATCATGATTACTTGATGCAACATGATGTGGCTGGTGGAGAGCTTGATGGTCAGTACTTAGGATATGATTTTGAGGAAAATATAGAGTATGACCTTGAATATCCAGATATGACAATCCTTTTTGAAGAAGATTTATGTGATTCTGTTGAAAATTTTGACAATGAGTATAACACTGAGTCTCTTAGAATAATCCATGGTCATGTGAGTGAGAGGGGGATGGATGGTACTTTACCAAGGAAAGGAAGTTATGGCACACAGATCTGGGTTTTCATGAAATGTGCTTAATTGCACACACCCGACAAAGCGGATTAAGAGGCTAGGTGTAAAACAAGACTTTTGAGGTCCAAAATCTTTGCATGAAATTCTGAAGGACAAAATACCATATCAACATTGAATTGTACTCCCTGATGGCTTGCTGAATCAAGAGGAAAATGAGAACGACTTAGTACAGGACAGAGCCCTTTGTTGTACCTGATGTTGAGCTAGAAATTACTTAGGTTGTGACATCATGGGGCATAATTGTTCCACTACTGTTGATACCTTTGAGTTACAATTTTTGTGTATGCAGTTTCATATTTTCATATTAAATGCTGTATATAAAAGCTTTTATGGCATTAATACGGAATGGCCAAGTTGTTTGCTTGCTTCCCTTAATTTCTTCTTCCCAATTGTCAAAACCAGCTTTCTTTCCACCAAGAGCATTTTTCAATGCTTTTCTGTAGGTACAAAAAAATAAAGAACAAATAATCCAAGAATAACATCAATACTATGGAATGTTGTTTCTTTCCCAATCGCCCAACATTAAAAAGTTGTCTTAAACGTAACCATTCATACAATAGCCTCTCAATGTGCTTTGTTGGTGCGACATATAACAATTCACTTGTCCAATGATGATCCAATAACATTACTTTCCTTCTTTCTTGCCACTCTTTAGTGCATCCACCTTGAACCTTGCAGGCAATGTCTATTCCTGCTTCAAGTAATCCAAAGAGATGAGTTGTGCCTTCTAGGATAATGACATATAGTATTGGTATNATGAAACAGGCTCAGCCCCAGTTTAAACACATCCTAATTCATTTAAAACTAATCCAAAAAGAGCAGCTGATGAAAATACCCGGAGATGAAGTTGGATGATGATGTGGAGAGAGAAGAGTTGTTGGAGTTCTTGCCTGGTTTTTATGTTCTTGTTGGTGGTAGATTAGACTTGGGGTATGAAAATCATGATTACTTGATGCAACATGATGTGGCTGGTGGAGAGCTTGATGGTCAGTACTTAGGATATGATTTTGAGGAAAATATAGAGTATGACCTTGAATATCCAGATATGACAATCCTTTTTGAAGAAGATTTATGTGATTCTGTTGAAAATTTTGACAATGAGTATAACACTGAGTCTCTTAGAATAATCCATGGTCATGTGAGTGAGAGGGGGATGGATGGTACTTTACCAAGGAAAGGAAGTTATGGCACACAGATCTGGGTTTTCATGAAATGTGCTTAATTGCACACACCCGACAAAGCGGATTAAGAGGCTAGGTGTAAAACAAGACTTTTGAGGTCCAAAATCTTTGCATGAAATTCTGAAGGACAAAATACCATATCAACATTGAATTGTACTCCCTGATGGCTTGCTGAATCAAGAGGAAAATGAGAACGACTTAGTACAGGACAGAGCCCTTTGTTGTACCTGATGTTGAGCTAGAAATTACTTAGGTTGTGACATCATGGGGCATAATTGTTCCACTACTGTTGATACCTTTGAGTTACAATTTTTGTGTATGCAGTTTCATATTTTCATATTAAATGCTGTATATAAAAGCTTTTATGGCATTAATACGGAATGGCCAAGTTGTTTGCTTGCTTCCCTTAATTTCTTCTTCCCAATTGTCAAAACCAGCTTTCTTTCCACCAAGAGCATTTTTCAATGCTTTTCTGTAGGTACAAAAAAATAAAGAACAAATAATCCAAGAATAACATCAATACTATGGAATGTTGTTTCTTTCCCAATCGCCCAACATTAAAAAGTTGTCTTAAACGTAACCATTCATACAATAGCCTCTCAATGTGCTTTGTTGGTGCGACATATAACAATTCACTTGTCCAATGATGATCCAATAACATTACTTTCCTTCTTTCTTGCCACTCTTTAGTGCATCCACCTTGAACCTTGCAGGCAATGTCTATTCCTGCTTCAAGTAATCCAAAGAGATGAGTTGTGCCTTCTAGGATAATGACATATAGTATTGGTATCAATCATCTTTTGCTTCTTTAGATAATGTTGAATGTCAACATCATCATCCCTTTCTTGAATGACTTTGAATATAAGTGGTTTTGAAACACCAAACAGAAAAGGTGAATTGAGGGATATCCCTATTGCCTACTAGAACTGTTGATTCTACAGTTTAGTTGCAATGAGTTCTCGCCGTATATTGTAGTAGCAAATTGTGGTGATTCAATACATGTCCCTTATCATGGTAAAGAAGTAAGCTATGACTTTGTTAACAATTGATCTTTTCTATTGTTTCTCTTCGAGACAATGAAAATATCACTAATATTTTCATTGTCTCGAAAAGAAACAATAGAAATGATCAGTTGTTAAAGTCATAGCTTCTTTACCATGACAAGGGACAAGTCTTGAATCACCACAATTTGCTACTACAATATGGGACGAGAACTCATTGCAACTACAGCTGTAGATTCCACAGTTCAAGTAGCGGTAGTGCTACCCCCCAATTCAAAACCATTTATACTAACAGAGAGAGAGAGAGTAGTCGTATTAATTATATGCATATAAAAGCTTTTATGGGTCATTTCCATGACAATAATACTGAGTTGTCAGATTTCTTGCCAAAATGGTCACCCCAGGAACTACCAAACCCATCTAAACCAACAATCCCTTTTTCTTAATTTCTTCATTCGAATGTACCAACCCGTCTGTTGTTTTCAAAATGTCACCATTCTGAAATATCCCATGCAGTGTCTCTTGAATAGTTAAACCATTATTGCAATTACACTCCTAAAAATAATCAGAATGCTTATGCTTCTTTACATGGAAGAGTACTTGCATTAAAAAGCTGTCTGAAACCAATCATNCCAATAGCATTACTGTCCTCCTTTGATGCCATTATTCTGTTCATCCACCTTCAACCTTGCAGACAATTCAATGTCTATCCCTACTTATAATTCAACGTATTGGCATCAACCATCATTATCCCTTCCTTAAATGACTTCTGTATATAAATGGTTTTGAAACAACAACAAAAAGTTGAATGGGGAGATATCTCTATTATTGCTTGCTGGAATTGTTGAATCTACAGTGTGGTTGCCCATATCGTAGTCACAAATTGTGGTGATTCAAGATCGTAATCACCACAGCGAGATCGTAATCACCACAGCGTGCCCTACAATATGGGATGGAGAAATCATTGCAACCACAGTTGTAGATTCCATTATTCGAGTAGCAATGGAGTCAGATATCTCGCAATTGAAAACCATTTATACACAAAGCCATACAAGGAAGGAATGTGCCGCCCTTCAAAATTATCTATATGTCATTACAGTAGATGGCATGACTCGATCATCTCATTAGATTACCTGATGCGGCTATAGACATTGGCTTCAAGGTTCAAGGTGGATGCACTGAAGAATGGCATCAAAAGACAAAAGTGTTGTTATTGAATCACCACTGGACAAGTGAACTGTTTAATGCCAGGGTGATTAGGAAGCAACATCATTTTTCCTGTAAATGAAACTGCCCTTTCAAAACAGTCAAGAAAACTTGTGATGAGATAAATAGAAAATAAGAACTTCTTAGTACAGTCAATAAATTTGTTTTATGTGAGTTGCAATGTCCACAGATGCAATTCAAAATCATATTGGTCCATATTTACAGACTAATAGAGAGGGAGAGTAGTCATATTACTTGTAACATTACTTTCCTTCTTTCTTGCCACTCTTTAGTGCATCCACCTTGAACCTTGCAGGCAATGTCTCTTCCTGCTTCAACTAATCCAAAGAGATGAGTTGTGCCTTCTAGGATAATGACATATAGTATTGGCATATTGGCATCAATCTTTTGCTTCTTTAAATAATGTTGAATGTCAACATCATCATCCCTTTCTTGAATGACTTTATATATAAGTGGTTTTGAAACACCATAAAGAAAAGGTGAATTGAGGGATATCTCTATTGCCTACTAGAACTGTTGAATCTACAGTTTGGTTGCAATGAGTTCTCGTTGCCATATCGTAGTAGCAAATTGGGTGATTCAATACATGTCCGTTATCATGGTAAAGAAGTAAGCTATGACTTTGTTAACAATTGATCTTTTCTATTGTTTCTCTTCGAGACAATAAAAATATTAGTTGATATTTTCATTGTCTCGAAAAGAAACAATGGAAATGATTAGTTGTTAAAGTCATAGCTTGTTTACCATGATAAGGGACAAGTCTTGAATCACCACAATTTGCTACTACAATATGGGACGAGAACTCATTGCAACTACAACTGTAGATTCCACAGTTCAAGTAGCGGTAGTGTTACCCCCATTCAAAATCATTTATACTAACACAGAGAGAGTATTCGTATTAATATTATAGCATATAAAAGCTTTTATGGGTCATTGATATGGCAATAATACTGAGTTGTTAGATTTCTTGCCAGAAATGGTCACCCCAGTATTCTGTTCATCCACCTTCAACCATCTTATGCTTTAGATAATTCAATGTCTATCCCTACTTCAAGTAACCTAATAAGATGAATCATGCCTTTTATGGTAATGACATATAGTATTGGCATCAACCATCTTATGCTTCTTTAGATAATTTTGAAGGTCAACACCATCCCTTCCCTAACAACAAGAGAATTGTAGGATATCTCACCCTACGGTCATTGGAACTGTCGTTGCAATGAGTTCTTCATTCCATATTGTAGTCGCGAATTGTGGTGATTCAATATTTGTCTTTTATCGTGGTAAAGAAGCTATGACTTTGTTAACAGCTGATCTTTTTCATTGTTTCTCTTCGAGACAACGTAAATATTAGTTGTTAGCTCAATTATACTTTTTTTACCCGGATAAAGGATAGATCTTGAATCACCACAGTTCGCCCTACAATATGGGATGGAGAAATCATTGCAACCACAGTTGTAGATTCCATTGTTCAAGTAGCAATGGAGTTAGATATCTCGCAATTGAAAACCATTTATGTTGAATGTCAAAACATCATCATCCCATAGTAGCATTCTAAAAACCTATCAACCAAACAATAACAATCACTTTGATACACATACGTTATGCCTAAACCCACCAACCAAACACACCCTAGTCCAGCCATGTTTCAAAGCAACATGCTTTTGCTCAATACCTTCCATTTTTCCACATTTCAGTCCAATGCCCTTCCATTAAATATATGTTTCTTTCTGTGAGATTGTCCATTGCATGGTGGAGGTTTACTTCTCAGCTGTTGCACTTTTTGTGTCAGTTTCAACTTGCAAATGAATTCAACATATATATATATATATATATATATATATATATGGTTGAGAGGCTTTTTGGAGCTCCTTTTTTTTTTTTTTTTTTGGAAAATAATACATGTATTTCTCAATAATTAAAACAATAATATAATTTTCCCTACAAATTCGATAGAAAATAAAATTTTCTTAGTCAAAAATCAAAATAGCGCATGTATTTCTCATAAAAAAACTCTGAACACCCAAAGACAAAATTTTATGATTTTTCAAACTTATTTTATGGATTCAACTACATTTTTAAGAATACGAAAAAAAAAAATGTAGTTGAACCCAAAAAATCATGGCATGCCAAAATCAAGAAAATTGAACCAGAGCAACAAAAAAAAAAGTAAAAAAAATAAAAAATTATTGACACGGTGTTAGCGTCAGTCAAACTAACATGACCCGTGTTAGTTTCGAGTAAAAAATAAACAAAACTTTATGAATTTTCAAAAATTTCAACTTTTTTGGTGGTTGGAAAATATATGATTTCTAAAATGAGATAACAAAAATGAACAACTTTTAATATTTAGAAAATGCGTTTGTGCCTTTGACCAGACCTCAAACGCATCTCCCAAATGCATTTGAGATATTTGGATGGAATACGTCAAAAGCGGTTGAAAAATGCGTTTGATAAAAAAAATAGTATGCATCAAATGCATTTGATGTATTATACAATAAAATATTTGAAATGCATTTCCCAAATGAATTTGACTAAGTTTTTCAAGAAAAATATTGGCTCAAGAGGGACACTACCTTTGCCACTATTTTTTTAAAAAAATTATATACTATCTTGGTTGCTCCGGTTCAATTTTATTCGTCTTGAAATTCCATGATTTTATGGTTTCAACAACTACAATTTGTTTGAAAAGGAAAACAAATATAGTTGAATCCATAAAATCAAGGCATTTCAAGATCAAGAAGTTTGAACCGAAGCAACCAATATAGATTTAAAATAAAAAATAAATTAGAGGTGCGGGCAGCGTCAGTCTCGAGTAAAAAAAAAAGAATTCTCAAAAATTTTGTAAAATGCATTTAGGAAATGCGTTTGGTGGCATATTTTAGCATAGAAAATGTCAAAATAGTCAAACACATTTTCCAAATGCGTTTGATGTATAATATCTTTTTTGTCAAATGTATTTCTCAAATGCATTTGATGTGTTCCCTCCGATAATCTCAAAAGCATTTTGGAGATGCTTTTGAGGTGTTTTTTTTTTTAATCAAAAACTAAAAACGCATTTGGTAGAAGAGTTTGAATCCCACTTAAAGGCACAAACATTTTTCAAACTCATTTTGTCTATGTTTTTTCAAATTTTAAAAAGTTGTTCATTTTTGTCTACTAATTTTAAAAATCGTGTATTTCAGTCAAAAACCTTGAAAGTTTTCCAACCATTAATTTTTTACTCAAGTTTTACGCGGGTATAGTGTTAGTCTGATTAACGCGGACACCTATGTCAGAATTTTTCTTATTCCTTGATTTTAAACTTTCTTGGTTATTCCAGTTCAAGTGTTTTTATATCTTGACATGCTAAGATGTTGGGCATTGGTCAGGTTGACTGAGTTCAGCCCCTACTCAATTCGAAATGTTGTGATATGGCTTACCATGGAGGGAAACTACATTTGTTTTCATATTCTAACAAATATAGTTGAATCCATCAAATAATAGACTGTCAATATCAAGAAAATTGAACCATAGCAACCAAAAAAGTTAAAAGAAAAGAAAAATTAAAAAGAATTAGTAGCGTGGAGCCTTTTTTTTTTTTTTTTTTGGTAAATTTACCACCAGGAGTAGGGGTGGAAATAGGTTAGGCCGAGCCAAACTTTAGAAATTTAGGCTTGGGCCTGCAATGAAAATCTAAAGCCTGAGCTTGAGCGTAGGCCTGTATGTAGGCTTTTTTTTAGGCTCAAGCCTGAGCCTACAGTTGGCCTAGTCTGGCCTGAAGCCTTTTTAAAAGCCTATTTAAATAGGCTTTTAAAAAGGCTTCAAAATAGATCATAAATAGGCTTTGAGCCTATTTAAGGCCTCCATTTTTAAGCCTTTTAAAGTATACTTGTAAAAAATTTACAAAAAATACCTAAGTTAAATTGTATTATTATTTGTTATCTTATATAATATCATAAATAATAAACAATCAACTCACATAATTAAGTTGCGATATTATGACAGTAAGTAAGAATACATACAACAAGATTAACTTGGGAATCATCACTTGCGGGAATTGAACTCGAGTTCTCCTAAAATTTTTCTCCACAAAAAAAGATCACTTGCCACTTGAACTACCCCATTAGGTTAGTTTGGCATATGTTATTGTATAATAGGTGAAATGCATTTCATGTATAATATTTTTTTATCAACACAATTCCAAATGTGTGGCGTATTTTATCTGAATATCTTAAACGCATTTGGGAGATGTATTAGAAGTAGTTCAAAAGAATAATAAAGAGGCTATGAGTTTGTGGCTCGGTCAATGGCATAAATGCATTTTCCAAATACATTTTGCCTACATTCGTCCAAATTTAAAAAATTGTCCATTTTTGTCCACCTATTTTTAAAACCGTCTATTTCAGTCAAAAGCCCTTAAAAATTTTACAAGGTTCTCAAAGTTTGTTGAAATTTTAGAAAATTCATAAAGGTTTTTTTTTCTACTCGAGACTGACACAAGTCATGTTAGTTAGAGTGACTTTGTCACCGTTTCAATAATTTTTATTCTTATTTTTAACTTTTTTGGTTACTTTGGTTCAATCTTCTTAATCTTGGCATCTCATGATTTTATGGATTCAAACAATATTAGTTTTCATATTCTAACGAATATAGTAGAATCCATAAAATCATGGAATCTCAATATATATTAAAAAAAAAAAAAATTAACTGGCGCAACAAAGAAAGTTTTAAAATAAAAAATAAAAATAAAAATAGTGGCATAGGTAGCGTCAGTCTTGAGCCTTTTTTTTTTTTTTTGAAAAATTTTATTAAAGACATTTGGAAAATTCATTTTTAGTAGTGCGGGTAGAGTCAAGCCAATTTATTTTTTAAAAATTTTTGTCAAACTTGTTTGGCATATTTTATCGTAGCATACATCAAACGCATTTCCCAAATATATTTTGATGTATAATAGTTGTTCTGACAAACACATTTGATATATTCAATCCGAATATCTAAAATGCATTTGGGAGATGTGATTGAGTTAATATTTAAAAAAAAAAATCAAAAAGTATAAATGCATGTGGGAGAGGTGTTTGAAGCCTAGTCAAAGATTCAAACGTATTCTCCAAACGCGTTTTGTCTGTTTTTTCAAATTTTAAAAGTTTTTCTATTTTTGTCCACCAATTTTTAAAATCGTCTATTTTAGTCTCAACCCCTCAAAATTTTCTAATCACCTAAAGTTTTCAAATTTTTAAAAATTCATAAAATTTTTACATATTTATTACTCGAGACTGACATTGACACCATGTTAGTAATGTTTTTTTTTTCTTTGTTGCTCCGGTTCAATTTTCTTGATCTTCAAATGTCATGCATGGTTTTATGGATTCAACAATATATATTTGTTTTAGGAGTTCTACTATAGAGACCCCCAAATTCTACACCATCAATTATATTCCCTGATGTGACAAGAATGGATAAGAGATTTTCATCTTGTGGGTTCAGAAAAAGTTATTTACATCCAAGATTTGTGAGAAGGAATAAAAGTTGGGAGTACAAGTACTATTTTCCTTATTTTAGTATTCTAACAAATGTAGTTGAATCCATAAAATCATGAAATTTCAAGATCAAGAAAATTGAACCGAAGAAACCAAGATTGAATAAAAATAAAAATTAAAAAAAATAGTGGTAGCGTCAGTCTCAAGCGAGTATTTAAAAAAAATAGTCAAATGCATTTGGAAAATGCTTTTTGAATATTTTAACGTATAATACGTCAAATGCATTTCTCAAATACATTTGATGTATAATATTGTGTTTTGTCAAACTCATTTCCCAAATGTGTTTGACATATTCCATCCAAATATTTCAAACGCATTTGGGAGATGCGTTAGAGGTATTTCAAAAAAATAATAAAAAACTAAAAACACATTTTGGAGGTGCGTTTAATTTGAAGCTCTGTCAAAGGCAAAAACGCATTTTCCAAACATGTTTTGCCTATGTTTGTCCAAATTTCAAAATTCTTATATTTTTGTCCATCAATTTTAAAAATCATTTATTTCCGTCAAAAGCCCTCAAAATTTGCCAACCATCTAAAATGTTGTTGAAATTTTAAAAAATTCATAAAATTTTGCATATTTATTTGTGTCTCGAGACTAACGCTAACATCGTGTTAGTAATGTTTTAAAAAAAAGCTTTCTTATTGTTCCGGTTCAATATTCTTGATTTTGAAATGCCTACTGATAACAACCTCAAATTTACTGAAAAAGGAGTTATATATTGGTCTCAAATATCAAGAATGGTCTAAAACATGGCGTTAACAAGATTAAAAAAAAAAGTCAAAAAGTAAAACACATTTGCCTACAAAAAGAACTTTGCAATGGATTTTAAGGCACAACTATACTACTTATCTACTAAGAGACTTGAATATCCAGGTTTCTATAAACAGAAACATATATAAGCTTTTATATTACATCCACTATTCAAAGCTCTAACTTGAATCATCTAGATTCAACTAGGGGTGGGCACTTCGGTTCGGAAAACCGAACCGAACCAAATCGAACCGTACCGAAGTAGTTCGGTTCGGTTCAATATAAACCGAAAGAACCGAACGGTACTTAATATAGAGAAACCGAACGGTTCGGTTCGGGTTTTTACCGAACCAAACCAAAAACCGTTCGGTTTTTTAAATATATATAATAAATAATAATAATGAATATTGAACCGTGATGAGGGGATGATGGATGAGCAAGATATTACTTTACAATTTGGATTGCTATGTTAATTTTGTGTTTGAATTGTTTTGTTTTTATGTAATATTTATATTTTAGACTTTGGATTATGCGAATATGTATTGTTTGGCAGTGTGTTATTTGAAAAATTAGTAAATGTTGAAAATTGAACATCGTAAACCGAACCGAATCCCGAACCAAACTTTTTTGTAAAACCGAATGGTATCATTTTTTGTAATACCGAAAACGAAAAAACCTGAATCGAATTATCCCGAAGTGCCCACCCCTAGATTCAACTTTCAAAATTTTCACTCAATGAGACTTGGTAGTAAAAGCTCCTAGCGAGGATTGAACTCGCGACCTTTCTCTTACGAAGCGAATGCACTACCACTATGCTATAGAAGCAATTATTAATATATCCTATTTGTCTCTTCTAATGCTTCACTCCACTAGTCATCAAACTTTTTCTTTGGATCTTGACTTTTAAACTCTTCACTAGTACAAAACAGACCATAAATTTAGGACAATTTGCGTCCGGAGTTGCAACTCCGGACGCGTAAAGTGATGCGGTGGCATTTTTGTAATTAAAATATGTTAATAAAATTGCTAAAAAGAAAAATATTTGTAAAACTCCCTAATTTGTAACAAGTCCTTGTGACAATTTTGTTAGTTCAGCAGATAGTTCAAAAACAAGTTATCTTATGATGTATTAGGTTTCTTATAGTTCAGCAGAAGGATCAGAAGGCTTTAAGGACAACTTGCTGAACGAAACACTAGACCAAGACAAGGAAAACAAGAAGGCTTCAAACTTAACCGAATCTGGGCAAGATATATATGAGGAAAATTTCCAGTGATCGATGATGATTGGAGAGAATACAAAGATCTGAACGTGAAAGCTTCCTCATATGTGATAACGAGATATCTTGACAAAGCTTACCTTTGATTCAAGATGCATCTTCTTCATGAAGTTTTGGGCAAGCAATCACTCTGAAAGCTAGTTGCGCTACGATTGAGGGGGAGCCTCAATTCAAGAAGATCGGGAGATCAAGTATTCTTCAACTCTTCAAGGCTGAACTCTAGAATGGTGATGATGAAGATTTCTAGAGTTGCCGCGTGATTCTCTACTGTAAACTTGTGATACATTTTCATATTGATCAATGAAGAGTTGGGCAATCAGAGTGATGCCCCCCAGATGTAGGAATTGAGATTCCGAACTGGGTTACCAATTCTTGGTGTTCTTGCTGCTTTATTATTCTTATGCACATTATCTACTTAATACTCTTTGTTATACTCTTTGCACTAGATCAGTAAATAGTCAAAGGTCATCTAACAAATCTAGTAATTGGATTTAATAGTTAGAAGACTCTTTTACAATATTAGACCTAGAACACGGAAGTCTAAGTTTTTCAAAATATCTATTATTTAATTATTTTTTTCAATTTAAAAAAAAACAGACCATTTGCGTCCAAAGTACCTACTTCGGACGCAAATGGTGTTACGCGTTATATTATCTGCGTCCGAAGTCGGACTTCGGACGCACGCAAATGCTTCATTATTATTATTTTTAAAAATTATTTTGTAGTTAAAATATTTGGAAATCAAATAGATCTGGATCTCACCAATCTCTTGCTCACCATCGCCGCAATACCTTCCCTACACCATCACCGTCGTCGCAGCACCATCCACAGCCACCGCCGCCGAACGCCCAGCCATTGCACTCCGACTCTCACCTTCACTCAGTCACTCTCTTGATCTCTCCTTCTCGGCTCGAGACCCCAACCATGGACCACAAACCATAGTCGCAAACACTCGACGACTTTTGCTTCTCGCCGACCATCGATTCCACTGCTCTCCGTCTCTGGCCTCCCTGTCTCCCTCACGCTCTCCGGCCGACGACCTCCCTGAGGCTCAGGCGTCAGGCCTCACTACCTCAGCCAGTCGCCCAGTCGGAGGTAAGTCTTGGTACATGAGGTAAGTCTTCCTCAATGAATTTTGTTCTTGCTTCATCTTCTAGATTTATTGCATTCTTGTTTGATTTATATATTGGTTGAAATATTCTTAATATTATTTATAAAATACTTTGTAATTAGTTTGAAATGTTTAGTATGTTTTTTATGTGAATTCAAACTTTCTTGCCAGGTTGTTGATAGAACAAAGGCCTTAACGGAGCGTTGCAAGAAACATAGTGTAACCATTAAGTCCACTGCATTAATTGAGCTTCCCCATGGTAATTATTTATTCTCATATTTTCCTTTTACTGATTTCCCTCTTATTTTTTATGCGTGTTTTATGATGGGTAGCATGGAAATAAGTCAATAACATGTCCTTATGATTTTAGGTCTTGAATCAAGTTGAGCTTGATTGTCCTGACATTGAAACATTATACATAAAAGATCTCATTGACGAATGAAAGTAAGTATTTTATCCTAAGTGAAATTCTGAGATTGGATGATATGTACTTTGATTTTTTGTATGATTTTTGAATTATTTGTTGAGCTTTTTGTGAATTTTTAGGTGTTAATTTAATGTGTTAATAGTATTGAGGTTGCTGGAATGTACAGGAAAAAATTAATTTTTAAAAAAAATAAAAATGATAGTCTATTTTAAAAAAATAAAAAATTACCAGCTGCGTCCGGAGTAACTCCGGATGCAGATAGTCCATGGCAACTGTGTCTCTGGCATATGCATCTGGAGTACTCCAGACGCAAATTGTCCTAAACTCCAGACGCAAATGCACTATTTTGTACTAGTGCTTGTAATGTTTTAACTCTTTTGTTTAATAGCATACTCTACTTCGTATAGTCTTTTATAAAAACATCTCTTTTGTTTGTTTAACTCTTCTGCTTAATTAGAATCTTTATTGCTTTGTTAAGTCTTTTATTAAAATATCCCTTTTGTTTAATTTTATGTTTGATCATGTCTTTTGTTAAGTCTTTTATTAAAATATCCCTTTTGTTTAATACCCTGGAATGTAATTAGGGAAACACCCATAATCCATTCTTGTCCAATGTTTAAAATGTACATATTTTGGGCAAATAGTTTCTCCCTCTAATGTCTCAATGACACTCTAAAGACTAGCCTGGCTGCTTACTGATCCCTCAGTGAAGCATATTGGCCATCTTTTGTGTAGACTATTACCACCACCATTGCCAAGCTCCAAGTTCTCTAGTTTCAATTCTGAGATAGCAAGATCAACTTCCTTTGAACGCAAAGCATCTTTTGTTCCCGCTTTGTGCATCTTTTCCAATTTAATAACATTTCCAAGCAGAAGAAAGTTTACTTGAAACAAGGAGAAAGAGAAAATAATGCCTCACTTGTCAGCTTGTCTGCCTTGAGACATAGGTCTTTAGCCACATAGTTCTAGGAAACAACATCAGGTTGTTGTTGCTCAAGCTACTTCTCTCCTCTTCTTCCAAGGGTTTGAAACCGAAACCCAGTGCCAATATCTCCACTAGACTGGGAATGGCAGATTTCACGAGCTTCTCAAACTTGAAAGAGCTCAACATCTGGTGCCACAATAAAGTTAATGCGTGCAAGTATACAATGCATAGACCTTAATAACTAATAGCTGGTTTAAGATGTTTGGTTTTTCCAAAACAAAAAGATACCTTCTCTATAAAATTTATCAGGCCTCTGACACATTCCCTGGCAGCAGAATTTGATGCAAGTTCCAATCAAGTTGCCAGTATGGTTCTTTTTGTTGGTTGAATGGCTACTGTTTTCTAATGCAGTATGCCTGTTGTAAAATCCACCATTGGAAGAAAAAACATTCCTCCATAATTGTAAGGGCAACTAATAATTTTGAGTTGCATTTTGCATTTAAAGCAACATACCACTTACTACTTAGCAGAATGAATTTTCTAGTCATAAGGGATGCACCTCAAATATGTCTTTCTCATTCCCAGATACTTTCCTATTTTATTGCACAGTAGTTGCACATGCTAGCTAACATGACTGACTTACCAGATTCCAGGAAAAGATTCAATACAAGAATGATCCAGCTTGAAACCAGCATGCCTCTTGAACTTGGAGATAGAGAGTACTTCACCGTAGCAATGGCATAGTATGCAATTCCTAGTGATTACACCAGCTTTCACAACGGAATCATCTTTTAGATTCCGATACTGGATTACTTCACCAATAGAAACTACCCAAAATGAATCATCAATGACAATGGCTATGTTTGGTAACTGGTTGTTAGCTGATTGAGTTGGTTGTTTGGGTTAGAAGGGGTTGGCTGTTTGGGTTAGAAGGTATGATTTGTTGATAATATTAGCTGATTGTAGAAAGTTGTTTGATAAATTAGCTGTTCGGTATAATTTCATTTCTCAAAAAGCTAATTGAAAAGGCTGCTTTGAGTAGCGTTTTGAATTTTAGCATTTTGGAGTTACAAAAAGCTTATTAACCAAACACTTATATTGATTTTTTAACCAAGTCAAACAACTAATAGTGGTCAAATAAGCCAAAATTGGCTGATAGGCTAATTATTTACCAAACAGGACCAATACATTTCTTAGAGCAACAGAAGGCCACTCCCCTTCTACAAAGTGCTTCCTACCCATATTAAGGCTTTGTAAAATTAAAGTAACATGCAACCATCTTTTTTGCTCTTCTGCTTTCTCAGGAGGTTTGGGTTTACCAGAGGGCCTGTTGTTTGCAGATTTGGATGTTGGGTTTTTTATGAAAGTTGAAATCAAAAGATCATCATCCTCTAGACAGAACTTCTTAAGTTTCTTTGACCCACTTTTACCACAGGGTCCCTTTCTATTTATTTCAGAGAATCTGGTTTTGCAATCAGACGCTAATGACTTTCTCATTCCCTGATACTTTCCTATATTATTGCACAGTAGTTGCACATGCTAGCAAACATGACTGACTTACCAGATTCCAGGAAAAGATTCAAACAGGAATGGTTCAGCTTGAAACCAACATGCCTCTTGAACTTAGAGATAGATAGTACTTCACCACAGCAATTGCATAGTATGCCATTCCTAGTGACTACGCCAGCTTTCACAACGGAATCATCTTTTAGATTCCAATACTGGATTACTTCACCAATAAAAACTACCCCAAAATGAATTAACCATGACAATACATTTCTTAAAGCAAAAGAAGGCCACACCCCTTCTACAACGTGCTTTCCACTCCTATTACCTGCAACCACCTTTTTTGCTCTTCTGCTTTCTCAAAGGTTTGGGTTTACAAATGGGCCTGTTTTCTTTTCTTTTTTTTTTCTTTTTTTTTTTTTTTTTTTGCAGACTTGGATATTTGTTTTTAAATGATAGCTAAAATCAAAAGATCATCATCCTCTAGACAGAACTTCTTAAATTTCTTTGACCCACTTTTACCACAGGGTCCCTTTTCTATTTATTTTAGAGAATCTGGTCTTGCAATCAGACGCTAATATGTCTTTCTCATTCCTTGATACCTTCCTATATTATTGCACAGTAGTTGCACATGCTAGCTAACATTACTGACTTACCAGATTCCAGGAAAAAATTCAAACAGGAATGGTTCAGCTTGAAACCAGTATACCTCTTGAACTTGGAGATAGATAGTACTTCACCACAACAATTGCATAGTATGCCATTCCTAGTGATTATGCCAGCTTTCATAACACAATCATCTTTTATATTCCGATACTGGATTACTTCACCAATACAAACTACCCCAAAATGAATTAACCATGACAATACATTTCTTAAAGCAAAAGAAGGCCACTCCACTTCTACAAAGTGCTTTCCATTCCTATTAAGGCTTCGTAGAACTAACCTGCAACCACCTTTTTTGCTCTTTTGCTTTCTCAGAGGTTTGGGTTTACCAAAGGACCTGTTGTTTGCAAATTTGGATGTTGGGTTTTTTATGAAAGCTGAAATCAAAAGATCATCATCCTCTAGACAGAACTTCTTAAGTTTCTTTGACTCACTTTTACCACAGGGTCCCTTTCTATTTATTTCAGAGAATCTGGCCTTGCAATAAGGCGCTAATATATCTTTCTTATTCCCTGATACTTTCCTATATTTTGGAGCAGGCCCATTGATGATGTCCATTGAGGGCATCAACCGTTTCTCACTGAGCTTTTTTACTCCAGAGCTTTCCTCTATTTTGCAGTAAGAATCCTTAGACACCACAAATGCAGAATTCCCACTGCCTGGGAAGCATGATGGAGTGGTTTCCTTGCCGTCGTCAGATTCACAATTGATAAGTCCAGTCACATTGACACTTCTTTTTTCTTTCACTATTTTCAAAGAACACCTCAGTAAAAATTTGATGCTCGTTGAATGACCGCTCAAATCCACCATCACACAAATTGTAAATTTCATCAGGAAAACAACATCTCCACTTGGTATTACTGTATTCCAAATTGCACAGTAGTTGCACATGCTAGCTAACAAGACTGACTTACCAGATTCCAGGAAAAGATTCAAACAGGATGGTTCAGCTTGAAACCAGCATACCTCTTGAACTTGGATATAGATAGCACTTCGCAACAACAATTGCATAATATGCCATTCCTCGTCATTACGCCAGCTTTCACAATGGAATCATCTTTTAGATTTCGATACTGGATTACATCACCAATAGAAACTACCCCAAAATGAATTAACCGTGACAATACATTTCTTGAAGCAAAAGAAGGCCATTACCCTTCTACAAAAGTACAAAGTGCTTTCCACCCCTATTAAGGCTTAGTCGAAGTATCCTGCAACCCCCATTTTTGCTCTTCTGTTTTCTTAGATGTTTGGATTTACCAAAGGGCCTGTTTTTTTTTTTTTTTTTTTTTTAGTTTTTAGTTTTTTGTTGATTTAGTTTTTAGTTTTTTTTTTAGTTTTTTTTTTGTTTTTGTTTTTTTTTGTTTTTGCAGATTTGGATGTTTGTTTTTTTATGATAGCTGAAATCAAAAGATCATCACATCCTCTAGACAAAACTTCTTAAATTTTTTTGACCCACTTTTACTACAGGGTCCCTTTCCATTTATGTTGGAAAATCTGGTCTTGCAATCAGATGCTAATTTCAAATGTTGATCCAAATTTCTCAATTTCATTTCAAAAAGGGTTTTTTATTTCTTCTGCGCCTTCCTTTTAAATGATGTGTTTGAGTCAGAAGATACATCTCTAGGCATCATTTTCAGGGACTTAATATCCAGCAGCACATCATCATCTGAACTGCTTGAATCAAAAGCGACAGGCCTCTGCAACATAGGCCTTTCCTGATTGGAAATTTTTACTTCAAAACCCTTTGCTTCTTCCTCAAGATATACAAATGGATTTTTGTCATACCTTAGCAAACTTGTATTGCAATCTTAATTATTGAAGACTGCCTCAGATCTTCCCTTCAAGGTTGGAGTATTCCCTGAACTGACTGGAACTTCAAAGCAACTATCTTTTTGCCCAGAGGTACCACCAGATCCACAAGTTGCCAAATAACTTAGATCCAATATGTCTTTCTCATTCCCTGATACTTTCCTATATTTTGGAGCGGGTCCATTGAGGACATCAACCGTGTCTCAGGATAATGTGACAGAACACAACAATCAAAGTAGTCTTTGTGTATATTTTGATCATCATTAGAAACACTATCTGCAACAAGAGAAGAGTTGCACCACTAAGCATTCACATTTCTCTCACTACGCTGGTCCTCGACAGTCTCTACATCCTTTGCTAAACTTCTGCTTGCTTTCAAAATTCCCTTCCTGCTTTAAGAAATTGTAATGCCTTGTCACAATGAATACAACATTTGCAAAGGGATGAAGAAGGCACCACAAATAGACAAATGAAGTAGTTTCCAAGTTAACCAGGTATCAATTTCAGTAACCACACTAGAAAAATCAAATTGAAACTGATTCATGTCAGTCCACATCTTACCATCATCTTCCACACTTGAAGGAGAAAGGGAATGATCACCTTTGCAGAGCAAAGTGCGACAAAAATAGGATTATTTAGACAGGTATATGGATTATGAGTATTAGGAGTGGATTATTGTCGAGAATTAAGAGAATATATGGAAAAAAATTCTAATGTATTAAAGCTATAAAGGGTCCACCTTTTTGTTTAATTCCATAAACAATTGCATAATACCACATTCCTAGTAATTAGGCCAGATAACTTGCACAGTAGTTGCACACGCTAGCCGCCAGGCACCAGTATGGTTATTTTTGTTGGCAAGCATGTATACAACATCAAGATGAAAATCTGTTAATTCCCAACCAAAATTGTCATTTCAAGAGTACAAGTAAGAACTCTATTTACGGAAGCAGAGAACAGCGACCCACCTTGTTGAAAACTCAGCTCTGAAATTCACCACCTTCTCGAAAACTCTTCACTAAAATTCAAAAGCTCAACAAAATCAGGCATGAAATTCATACATTCTCATAAAATGAATCCAGAAACCGTGAACAGAGTAGCAACTAGCAACCTTTAAGTATGAAAATTTCAACAAAATCAGGCACGAAATCCATACATTATCATAAAATGAATCCAGAAACCATGAACAGAGTAGCAACTGATATCTACTATTTTGTACAATAATTCACCCCTTATTTTAGTTGTTTTAATGCTTATTTTCCTTATTCTAATGAAATTGAGAATTGTTTGTGTGTTATATTATCCCAAGAGTTGAATTATCCACAAGGAGCAGCAAAGGAAGAATTTTGGAGCAGTTTGGACAAGTTTTGGAAGAAAAAGAAATTACCAAGAAGAATAAGAAACAAGAATAAGAATTGGAAAAGAATTAGAAGTTTCCTAAGAAACAAGAATAAGAATTGGAAAAGAATTAGAAGTTTCCTAATAAACAAGAATAAGAATTGGAAAAGAATTAGAAGTTTCCTAATGAACAAGAATAAGAATTGGAAAAGAATTAGAAGTTTCCTAATGGGCAAGAATAAGAATTGGAAAAGAATTAGAAGTTTCCTAATGGGCCAAGGCCCATCTATCTCCTATATATTAAGTTTCCTAATGGGCCAAGGCCCATCTATCTCCTATATATTCTACATATTCTCTACAAGTTAAGGAGGTCCCCTTACAGAGTTCTGAACCCTAGCTAGTTTTAGTTTATTCTCTTTATATTTCCCTAGCATAGTTTAGATTAGTTTTACATTAGATTATTTTACTTTCAAGCTTGGAATCTTAGATTGAAGTTGGATTTGTTCTTAATCAGTTAAGTTTCTCTTCCCTTTATATTTCTTGCAATGTTTATGGTTATTAATTATTGCTTTGTTTTGTTTACTCCCATCATGCGGGAGTAATTCGTTTATGGGTTTGGATTAGGGATCCATTGTTAATCTTGATGTTCAATTGGTAATTAATTGCATAAAGGGATTGGATCTTTTACCTAGGGTTTATGTTGATTGGGGATTTCTTTGCACTAGTTATTAGTTTGCGGCCAGAATTAATTACTAGTCTAGGAGAGGGATTCATTACAACGACAGTGGGATGGAGACCTCTAGCCTTACCAATTTCAACCTAATTTTCCTGCTATGAAAGTAGAGGTAATTTTGGGGGCTTACAATGCTTAGGTGCTTAAGGTTATGATTGATGCATCACGACATTGGGGCAATCTTAGCCTAATTCTCTTATTGATTACGAAAGTAGCTGAGTAGAATTCTTTTGTGCATTGACCATATATCCCTTGGTTAATTATTTTTTCCCTAATCCTGAGTTTGTTAGAACATCAAGGTTATAATCCCCCTAATTTGGCCCATACTTTTATCATATAGTTTACACCTTAATCAATTGCTTTCCTTTACACCATTCAGTATTTGTTGCTTGGATTCTATAAATTCATATACTCTAGTGCTTGGTAATTCACACAGTTTCGTGCCATAACACCAATCCTCAGCGGAACGACATTACACCCTTTTTACACTCATCATTTGTGCTCATCAGCAACTAGCAACCTTTAAGTATGAAAATTTTAACAAAATCAGGCATGAAATTCATACATTCTCATAAAATGAATCCAGAAACCGTGAACAGAGTAGCAACTAGCGCAGTAACCTTTAAGTATGAAAATTTCAACAAAATCAGGCATGAAATTCATACATTCTCATAAAATGAATCCAGAA
>NC_044923.1:7686945-7713613 GCF_003576645.1 Ipomoea triloba | reverse complement strand
GTATGAAAATTTCAACAAAATCAGGCATGAAATTCATACATTCTCATAAAATGAATCCAGAACCCGTGAATAGAGTAGCAACTAGCAACCTTTAAGTATGAAAATTTCAACAAAATCAGGCACGAAATTCATACATTCTCATAAAATGAATCCAGAAACTGTGAACAGAGTAACAACTAGCAACCTTTTTTAAAAATCCTTTAAAGAAGCCAAAGGGGTTAAATAAAGCTTAAAGAAAAATGGCTTAAAATCGACGATAAGCTACCTGTTAAGGTAACCCTACTTGAAAAAAGCTATTTGTAAGGGGTTACCTTTGTCCTCTCAAACGCCGAGGGCTTAGCGCAAAGGCGAGGCTTGCTTTGATCAGTCTGCCACAACCCCTTTTGTCACAACGGATTCTCTTCGCAATAGCGCAGAAAATAAGTAATCAGGAAAGTCAGTCAGCTTGGTCAATTCCTTTGAATCACGAAATCCTAAATTCAGTCTACTAAGGAGCCGATTAGTAGTACAGAAACCTCTTACTCTTCCTAAAAGAAAAACGAGATGAGAAAATAAAGAAAGAGAGATCTATTGAATGGGTCTTCTAGAGATCGAGATGTGAGAAAGAGTTAGTGACTAAGAGTATGTATCAAGACAAAAGCTAAGTCCGGAAATGTATGAAAATTTCAACAAAATCAGGCATGAAATTCATACATTCTCATAAAATGAATCCAGAAACCGTGAACATTGTAGCAACTAGCAAACTTTAAGTATGAAAATTTCAACAAAATCAGGCATGAAAATTAATGTATCTAACATTAAGACTGCATATCAGAAAATCAGCAAATGAAGCAGTTAAAAAGTCACATAGGCAAGCATGTATGAAAAACAGTTAATCCCAAACCAAAATCAGTCATTTCAAGAGTACAAGTAAGAACTCTATTTACGGAAGCAAAGAACAGCAACCCACCTTGTTGAAAACTCAGCTCTGAACTTCACCACCTTCTCGAAAACTCTTCACTGAAATTCAAAAGCTCAACAAAATCAAGCACAAAATCGATACATCTTCATAAAAGGAAACCAGAAACCATGATCAGAGTAGAAAATTAAGAACCGCCCGCTGATTCACACACACGCTTGAAGGAGAAGGGAGTGCTCACCTTTGCAGACCAATGTTCGGGAAAAACAGGGCAATTTTGTGTTGTCGAAAAGTCTAGAATGATATGGAAAACAAATCCAATGTTTTAAATCCTTAATGGGTCAAAGCGATTTTGTATTAATTCCATTTGAGACTTGAGAATCAAAGCAATTCACGAGTAAACGAAGGTAAGTGTTTGGATTTGGGTTCGGAAATCCCAAATAACTTGCATAGTTGTTGCACATGCTAGCCACCAGGCACCAGAATGGTTTTTTTTTTGTTGGCAAGCATGTATCCAACATCAAGATGAAAAACTGTTAATTCTAAACCAAAATCAGTCATTTGGCGAGCAGAAACAACCAGCTAATTTATATATCCAGTTGTTGCTAGCTTGAAATTAGGATCATTTCCAAAATTAGAATCTCAAGTCTCAAGACTATCAATTATGGGAATAGATTCGCAACAAGAATATAGAGGAACCTATAAAAGACTAATGACTGAATAGAGCTACAAAAAGGCTCATACAGAAAAAGAAAACACAACAAAAGAGATCAGCTTGAAAACATGTATCTAACATTAAGAATGCAACTCAGAAATTCAGCAAACGAAGCAGTAAAACAGTCATTTGGCAAGCATATATTCGACATCAATGATGAAAAAATGTCAACTTCTAACCAAAATCAGTCATTTGGAGAGTATAAGTAAGAACTTTATTTACAGACGCAGAGTCAGCAAGCCACCTTGTTGAAAACTCAGTTGAAGAATATATGAAAAGAAAAAAAAAACAATCCGATGTATTAAAGGCTTAAAGGGACCACCTTTTTGTTTAATTTCATTTGAGAATCAAAACAATTGCATAATACACCAGATAACTTGCACAATAGTTGCACAGGCTAGCTGCCAGTATGATTCTTTTTGTTGGTTGGAGAGTTATTTCACCAATTTCATTAAAGTTAGATGATCTTGGTTTTAAGATTTCACCAATTTCAAGAATCCTTGTGCACCACAAGTGCTGAATTCCCATAAAATTGATAAGTCCAGTCACACGACACTTCTTTTTTCTTTCACTATTTTCAAAGAACACCTCAGTAAAAATTTGATGCTCATTGAATGACCCCTCAAATCCATCATCACGCAAACTGTAAATTTCTTTAGGAAACATCTCCACTTGGTATTACTGTAATCCAAATTGCAATGAGTCTAACCTTATAAAATAATATTGTAGTGGATCAGTCCGTCTCAAGCCAAGCAATTATTTTAAAATTTTGTCAAAAGAATTATTGAAGCGGGTCGCATCAGTCTCGAGCCAAACAAATTTTTTTTATTAAATACAATTTGAACTTGCGTTTCTGGTACAAACCTACATACCACAAATGCAAGTCCAAATTGCAATTTAGGTATGTGTTTTCAAATTTAAAATTCCTTGATTACAAGAATTTTTTTTAACAAAACCTGATAAATTAATCTTTGACTAATTTAATTGCATTTCTATCTTTGAGGTTTTAGTTTATGAAATTGATCATATGTAGTTATGTACTCAAGGAACAATTATAGAGCCAAATTTAATGCTCCACTGTAGCTAAAATAAGAAATTGCTTCATATGCTGATATACTGAGCCTTTGCATTTCAAATAAAAAAAGGAAATAAATATGTCACAAGATGAAACATATCTCAGCAAGTCAGCATTTATTGCATTCAAGACATACAATAGCAAACTCCTTTTAATATTAACACCGCAAGATCAAAGAATACAAAAAATTTTATGTAATTATGTTTACCTTCTCACACCATTCACCACCTAACCAGATTTCAGAGGCAACTCCACGTTTGAATCCGTTATGCTTCAAGCATGCCTTGTGGTCTGTTCACAGTTATCAAGATATCCCAGGGATTCAATAAAAGATAAGAAAAACAACATAGACAATTTACTATAAGATTAAAATAGGAAAAGAATAAAGAAAACCATAAATAGAGAATAAGACTTATGAATAATGCAAGGCAGATATGATACTGCACAACATTCACAGGAAAACTTACACTGATGTTTGCGCACTGCCACTGCATGCATTTTATTGCACTAAAGGATGAAGAGCTCTCATTGGCTTTAACTACATCCTTACA
The DNA here is from genome assembly GCF_003576645.1 of Ipomoea triloba. Lineage (NCBI taxonomy): Eukaryota > Viridiplantae > Streptophyta > Magnoliopsida > Solanales > Convolvulaceae > Ipomoea > Ipomoea triloba. Next base: position 7,710,374 of record NC_044923.1, on the reverse strand, counting down.
GATCCGGCACGTGTAACATGGACAATACCAACTCCCTTCTGGAAGTTCCTGAAGCCAAAAATGATAATATGAATTTATGAGCGCATCATGTAATCTTCAAAACAGAATATCCTCTATCTCCATTGAAGAGAAAGGTTAAAATGATAAACACATAATAATTAATTATACAAAGAGCAAATCTTTACGCCAAAATTAATATTTAAAAGAGAAGGGACAAAAGAAAAAGAGAGAGGCATAAGGCCAACCCCAATAGCCAATTTAGGCACAAAAATTAAGAAACAATCCTGACAACTTAAATTTTGAAGCAAATGGGAAAATGATGTGGCAAGGAGATATTTCTCATGCTATTTCCAAGTTTTGTCAGCCCCAAAGGGGCCCACCTTATGCTTACCCTCACGAAAGGCAATGAGATATTTCCTTTTTTTCTGTTTTATAATTTTGTTTTATTTTTTCTTTTCTTTTTTTCCTCTACCCTATTTTCTCTTTCCTAATCACACTTACAAAATATCCTCAAAATCTACACCAAACTCTTAACTATTGTGGATGGCCTAAAAGTGTGAAGTAAAAGGAATTGTCCACAAAGGAAGCACAGGTGTGAGACCCAAGTATTAGGGTTACATCATATATATGTCAAAGGAACACAGAATCTATTTCAAGATCTCTCAATCATTAAACTGTTAAAAAATCTAAATGCATCACCATCAAAGATTGGCCATAAATAAAGTTGTCATTTTTTGGGTTGTCTAGAACAAGTTTTCAATGTAATCTTTCAAGTGTGGTTCAACTATGGGGTTAAAAAAAGCTGCCCACTTCGCTAAATGTACCTCCATCCAATATAGGTGCATATTTTCAAAATAAATCCAGCAAGGCTTAATATAGGTTAAGTAGCAAAAAATTTAATGTGCATAATTGAGGTTTTGCAATATTACTAAAAACTAACAAGGAACAGGTGTTTAAACATTACCATCGTGTAGCACCTGGATGAGTTTGTGTCTGATTAAACTAGGTTATCTACCGGACTACCTGAGGCTAGATGGAAGACATGTTTCTATTAATATATTATTGAGGCAATAACAAATATAGATGACATTAAATAGCAACAAGAAGATTAGGGGAAACCAACAAGAAAAGTTACCTATTTGTATTTATCAAAAAGTTATTTTCATGTATCCATTTTTACCTGTTACTATCAATATTGAATTAGTCAAGCAAAAGCATTTCCATAGCAAGCTTTGCTGCTCTGATGCTTGTACCGAGTATATCTCTAAAACATTAGTGCAATTCAGCTATGATCCAATTTCACCAACACTGTATTTTGCGCACAGTACAAACAGAGTTGTTGGTAGATATTGGCCAAATGTAGACTTCAGGAAAAACTCAAACTCACTGAATAATTTTTTTTTAATAGTGAATCAAAATTCAATGAATATCAACCAATTTTGATATTCAATTCTTCAAATAGCACACTCACTGCATCCAATATCGAATCTACTATTTGCCACTTCAGTGCCAAATGGAGTTCTTTAGCATGATATTCTCCAAATTTTAAGAAACATAGGAGAATTAATTTTGCATGAACATCAGCAGAAGGAGTAGAAGTAAGTGTAGAAATAATGCACACGCAGACACGAGCAAAAACACAGTCGAATATAGAGAGAGGAAAGACTACTTCTGAAGCCCTTGGCGATCTGAAGGAAACCAAGTCTGCCGGAGCGATTGCCTGCGAGCAGCCGATCCCAATCTAGTTTGGATCCCGTCAAAATCCATTACTTTGTGTCTCTACTAAGGCTCAATTCCATGACCTCCCATATGAGAGAGTCACTGCATACTATCTGAACCCAATGCGCTTGCCTTTTCTAAATACTAAATAAGAAAACATATTATATATACATACTATATATAATATTACTAAATAACAAACTAAATAAGGTTCCGGTTTGCAATTTTCTAGAACCCTAAACCGTTAATTCGAATCCGGAATCGAACCGTGGTCACAGCTATGAGTACACATAAAATTAGTATCTACTCAACATGATTATAACAATATCCTTGTTTGCTCGGTAGACTATACATATATTTAATTAATATTTAATAATAATAATAATAATAAGTATTACTATTTAATAAAAGAAAAAAAAAAAAAAAAAAAAAAAGGGGAGCCGGAGCCGCGGCTCCCCTTAGTTTTGCCACTTTTCCCATATCGGTGGGAAAAGTGGCATGGGAGCCTTGAGGCTTCTATAAAAGGAGCCTCAAGGCTCCAAGATAATCATCGCACTTGCCCACGGGCAAGCAGTGAGTCGCCAAATTGGCTCTAGCATTAGCGGAGTCGAAATGGCAAGGCTCCACAGTAATTTTTTAATTTTTTATGCATATTGTGCACCCTCTCTTGTGACGACGAAGACAAGGAAGGCTGTAGACTTCTCCATTCTCCATTACTTGAGGTAGTTTCTTCTTTCGTTCTTTTCTTCCCTCTTCCTGTCTAATATCTCATCTGTCCTCCGAAGCCATATTCTGGGTTGTTTAATTTTTATACAGAATCGGTGGTTTTCTTGTAGATATCTGCAAACCCCCTTGTATTGGTTCTTTTGAATTTAGGATTCTGTTTTGTTTTTAAAGGTTTATATTTCACTAATTACTGTTGGTCAATTCAGTTATGTATTCTTGTGTATGGGTGGGTTTTGTCTATGTGCTGTATTGATTTATAGGTTTTTATGTACTTTTTGGTTGTGTTTAATTTTCATACAAAGATCGGTGCCCTTCTTATTTTCTTGATGAGAATTGAACGTTTTATATTCTGGGTTGTTTTGATTTTTACACAGAATTGGTGTAGATATAGCAGTCCACGTGATATTCCCACATCAATTTCAATGCGCTTCTGCGATGTAAATATACTTCATTGTTGATATTATTATTGTTGATTCAGTTGATAAATTAGTGTCTATAAGCAAAATAACAATAATAAAATATTTTTAAAAAACAGCTAATTTGTCTTGATAGTGATTTTCAAGTAATGAATCGAGAAAACCAAATCAAATATGGAGTTCAAGCTATTGTTTTGCATAAATTCATATATTAGCATCATTTGTCCTCCGTCTGCACAACGTAAAAGTGTTGTGAGACTTCTTTGTTGAAGTTTGGCAATTGTGATTATTACTTCATTCTCTCACTCTTGTGCACCTTGACATGAATATTTTTGAAAGCTTCTTAATTGCTACTCTACTTGTGTGCCAATTAATAGCATGCCCTGCAATAGTTTTACCCAAGCAATAGTTTTGTGTAATAATCTTTGATATCTCACAATGGCTAATGAGCCACAGTTTTGTGCAAGTTTAGTACCTTGTAAACTGGTTCTTATACACCCTCTAGTTTGGTCCAAAAATAACACTTCCCAAAGAAAACAATGGCAATGCCTGAAAATATTACCTCTTAATACCATAGTAAAATCATTTCACAAATTAGGAATAGGTAGTTAGTCCAAATAGTAATATTCACATACTGAAATGAAGTGCCAAATCGTCCCTCGTTTCCTTCGATGTAATGCCTACATGCTAACCTCGTTTCCTTCCATTAGGAATGGCGTGTCTGGCAATTTAATGCTTGTGCATTTCAAAAATCTGTCTCTATCCTTGTGGTACACCCGTTTAACCAATCTGCCCATTCTAGTGGGATAAATCCACAGGGAGGGGAGTTATTGATATTGCACTTACCAAAAGCACCACAGAGTGCATAATTACCACAGCCATCTGCCTGTCCTGTCAAGAAAACACACCAGCATTGACTTTGTTCAATCCATGTTAAATGCGGATTCACTCAAGAAAACACACCAGTCTACTGAGGTGCAAAATGTTACAGAGATAGTCAAGTGGAGCAAAAGAAGTAGAGCCTGAGCTCTTCCTCGATTTCATTTTCTGTTTTCTCAGGTTTTAGTGTTTTACGCTTATTGATTGATGCTTTCAAATCTTGTACACGATGTATAAAGCAGAGTAGAAACTGTGAGTTTTCTGGATGGTCAGCAGTAAAAAAATTGACCAAATACCGAATTTAAACTTGAAAACATAAAATAGAAAATGAGAAATTAAAGTAAACATGCCAGAAAAAAAAAATGTTGAAATTGTGTCAAGCTTACATCAATTTTTAGTTCTCTATTTTGTGTTTGTTTACAAGTTTTTATTCTTTATTTTTTTTATTTAGATTACGTTAGAATCTAAGATTGGGCTATAATGCATATGACCAAACCTTGCCATATAAACTCATATACTCATTTTGAATCTAATCAGGAGCTTATACTTTTAAATGTAGCATATGTAAAATATGAAGTATTAATATTTGGACTTGGACAAAAACTTATGTGAGATTGTCTCACGGGTCATAGTTAAGTTTATGAGTTGATTTTTGGTTGGTTTTATGACTTAAATTATGTTGATTCAACACGTCTCACGGATTGAGACTTGTAAGATAGTCTTACATAAATGTGAAACTAACATTTGATATATGGATAAATTTATATCCAATATAACATAACTAAAAATATTTGAGCTTATATCTACAAACATCATCCAAAATCTAAAAACTAGTTAGATTTCAAGTTTTAATTTATATACGGAGTATAATATAAATATTTTTTAGACCAAATATGTAAAATATTTGTTGATATCGAGCGGAATATATAACATTTTTACTTTCAAGTTAGTATTTGTGAAATTTTAATATCTAATATCTCGATTAAATTTATATTTAGATATAACATAAATAAAAATATTCAATAATTTATCAAAATTTTAAAATTGGTATATATTTTGTATTTTATCGTTCAATATTCTTGATTTTATGAATTCAACTATATTTGTTTGAGTATTCTTAACAAATGTAGTTGAATCCATAAAATCATGGAATTTCAAGATCAAGAAAATTGAACTAGAGCAAGCAACCAAGATAGTATAAAAAATAGAAATTAAAACAAATTAGTGACACGGGTAGCATCAGTTTCGAACCAATATTTTTTAAAAATATATATAGTCAAATGCGTTTGTGAAGTGCATTTCGAATATTTTAGCATATAATATGTCAAACGCATTTCTCAAATGTATTTGATGTATAATATTTTTTTTGTCAAATGCATTTCCCAATTGCGTTTGATGTATCCCATCCAAATATTTCAAACGCATTTGGGAGATGCATTTTAGGTATTTTTGGAAAAAAAAAAACTAAATGCACAAACTCTTTGTCCAAATTTTAAAAGTTTTGTATTTTTATCCCTCGATTTTTATAATCGTCTATTTCAGTAAAAAAAAACTCTCAAATGTTATTGAATTCATAAAATAATAAAATTTCAAGTTCAAGAAATTGAATATGAGCAACTAATATGGTATAAAAATAAAAATTTTAAAAATTATTGTAGCCACCGTCTCGATCCAAAATATATTTTTAATTTTAGTGAGATGCATTTCGAATATTTTAACTATAATACATAAAACCCATTCCCCAAATGTATTTGATTTATAATATTTTTTTCAACATATTCCATCAAAATATTTCAAACGAATTTGGGAGATGCATTATATTTGAGTTATTTCAAAATTAATCAAAAACTACCAACACTTTTGGGAAATGTTTTTTGGTGTCCAATCAAAGGCCCAAACATATTTTTCACAATCACAGCTGTGTGGACCATACTATTAAATAATGCACATTCAATATAAAAATAATGTACATTTAGTATAAAAATAATGTATTATATTCAGGGGATGTACATTATTTGTGTACTGAATGTACATTATTTTTATAGTATAAAAATAATGTACATTCAGTACAAAAATAATGTACATTTAGTACATTAAAAATGGACATTTGATTATGGTCCACATAGCTGTGTGGACCATGATCCACACAATAATTTGCCTATTTTTCAAACATGTTTTGTCTACGTTTGTCCAAATTTTAAACGTTTTCTATTTTTGTTTGTCAATTTTATTTTTTTTTGAAAACATAGAATTCATTCATTAAGATCAAAGAAAGAGCATTACAAATAAAGGAAGGAGGTTCGACGAACCAGTCCTTACGATTTACATTGGAAATAGAGTGCCTAGCTAACAAGTGAGCAACTCCATTCACAGAACGTTTGACAAAAACAATAGATACGTTATCTAGAAGACATAGTATATCGTTAATTTCCTGGATTACACGGTCAAAGGAAGATGAGTGAGTTACGAAGTTGATGCTTCGGATGACAGTTTGAGCATCAGATTCAACCTCAACCTTGTTGTAGTTCATGCGTTTGAGCCAAGAAAGAGCCTTGCCACTTTTGGGAACATGAACCATGCTTGGAGACACCGTGTTAGTGTGTTTATTTTAAACTTTCTTTGTTGCTCCGATTCAATTTTCTTGATCTTGAAATACCATGATTTTATAGATTCAACTACATTTAGTACTAAAAATAAAAAATTAAATTGGCTTGAGACTGACGCTACCCATGCTACTAATTAATTTTATGGTGACATATTAATGTAGTTAAGGGACCATTTTGGTCATCACATGCACCATTTTCTCCGAAAAGTTAATTACTGAAATGGTTCATTAACTATAGCGAAATTACCAAATTGGTCCCGAGTTAACGGATGTCTAATGACAAAACAAACAGAGTACCAAATTGATTAAGATTTTTAAAGTTGAGGGACGTAATCGGTAGTCAAAGATCAAATTTGCGGAATGGAAACCAAAGCACTGCTCTGGTTTCCTACTAGGCTACGGAAACCAGAGCACTGCTTTGGTTTCCGACGGGAAACCAGAGCAGTGCCCTGGTTTCCGCATGGTTTCCGGCGGTTTGGTTTCCGCCGAAAACCGGGGGGTGGGGGGGGGAGTTTAGTTTTTTTTTTTTATAATAAATATTTATAATTAAAATATTTTTTTAATAATATTATAAATATTTTAATATTTTTAAAAAAATAATAAAAATATATAATTATAAAATTCTATTCATTTTCTAGAAAATGAACCAAACATACAAACACAGTTTTCCAGAACACACCCAAACATAGGAAATAAACCTATTTTCTGGAAAATGACTCATTTTTCAGAAAACATTTTCCAGAAGTCATTTTCCTGCTTTCCAAACACACCCTTAAATGAAAAATGCTTTCTTCTCCTCTAATGTTTTTCCCCTTTTTATGCATAGGGTGTCCATGAATTAACGAACCCCACCACTAAGTAAAAGAAAAAATAATTAGTTATCAAGTAGATAATATCACATAATGAGGAATAGATTAGTGGAAAATATATATGAAGGGTATCTAGTATTATTTTATCGAAAATTACTCAATTGTTATAATATAAAATCAGTTAAAATACAATTACTTTATTCATATAAAATTATCAATTCGAGTGGTAAATATTAATAATATAAAAAAAATGTTAGGCTTTGAGTTCAACTAGCTAGGCTCGATCTAAAATTATTTTAGCTATAAAACTTTTGATCGATAACCTAAAACCTAAACTAAGATATGCTTTAAATTTGTTAGAAGAGGTTCAACTAAAATATAGAATTATAATGAGTAATGCTAAATTTCTCTCCTAATTTAACTTGAGAAAATGATTAAATAAACTTGAAAGTTTATAAGAAAAGGTAATTAAGTTTTTGAATTTTAAAAAGTTACAATTAAACGCATCAACTTATTATTTTTGTGAGTCTAAGCTCAATAATCGATTCTCCACAGATAATAATCGGTAATTAGAATTTTGGTTTCAATTATCAACAACCGGTGATCGTTCTAAAGTCACTGGTCACCTTTCTCACTGAAAAAAAAAAAAAAAGAAAAAAAAAAGAGAGAGATTTAATGGGTGACTTCTTTTGAGGAAGAAGGCGACCATAGTCACCTTCTTCTTCTTGAGAAAGAAGGCTACTGACAGATCACTTCTTCAGTGACAAAGGTGAACGAGATTGTTCGACAGTCGCTAGTCGTCGACAACCGAAACCAGAACCCTAATTATTGGTTATTATCGATGGACAACTAGCTATTAGGTCTAGACCCACAAAAATGACAAGTTAATGTATTTAATTGTGACTTTTAAAGTTCAAAGGTCTAATTGTTTTTTTTTTTTTAGTAAAGTTTAAAGGTCTTTTTGATCATTTTTCCTTTATCGTTTAATGCATTATTACTTGATTGATTTTTGTATTTATTTACATTTTTTTTTTGTCAAACTCGTGTTATGGCTGCCAATTTATGAACAATATAAAGAGTTTTATTTTCAATAAAGATGTGAATACAATGACTTAAATTTAAGATGAGAAAATAACACTTCCAAATTTTATAAACAATGTTAGAATCATCAAATTATAAAATAATGTTAAATTCTCTCTTAATTTACCTTTTAATGTAAATTGTTGGTTTAAGCTACCTTTCCAAAATTTTTCTGTACTTGAAATGACCTATAAAAACGAGGACATAGTTTATTGGTTTTTCTCCTAGCAACTAGCAATTGATATTTGGCAATATGGTTGTAGCTTAACCTATACCTACGGTCATGGCTCAACCAAAAACAACTTCCTGGTACATTTTGTAAGGTTTCTAGTGATGTTTCCTGTATTTTTTTTTAGTACTACTGACTATGTTACAATGTATATTCATGTATAAAGATGAAATACAAAATGTCTACTTACATAAAGGCAGACAAACTCACAACATTGAGAAAGAACATTAATGAAACAATGGAGCAGTTGTTAGTAGTTAAATAAATCATATAAGATGTGGCCAGTACCATTAAGATCTTATTTAGTGCCCCAGATGCAAACTGTTACTATAATTTTCAGTACAATACTCCATATAACATTAGTGCTACTTTCTGCACCATCAACTAGAAAAAATAAAATAACGAAAAATTTACTATAGAAAAGCCAATATGGGTTATTTCATTTCTATATAACTTTGAAGATTCATCCAAACTATTTAAATCACTTCCTTGAATTGCAGTCTCAAATCTCAATACTGTACTCATTTCACAATTATGCTATGTGATGCAAACAAACATCAACAATTGCTACATATTGTAAAGGGAAGTGGGGTGGTGGTTAATTACATATTAAAACCTAAGAAAATTGCTGTACATACAACTCCCTCCAAAAGGGAATCTAAACTTCAAAAAAGATTAAAAAAATTACAAAAATCTCTGTGAGTTGATTAAATATTCTTGATATGGTCGAAAACTTTTCTGAAAATTTAAGCCTTGCCTCTTTAACTGCTGAAACAAATCCAGCTCTGTTGGTGTCAACTCAAAATCACAGCTATTGAACTTCAACTGTAATGGGCATCCCTCATCGAACAGCTCCACTGCTGTCACCTTGTTCTGTGCATCGGATATAGGCTCTTCGCGTTTCTGATAAACAAAGGTCTCATACATCATATGTTTGGAGTTTTCTAGTGCCAAATTCGGAGAAGAAAATGTAGGTCTGTGTATTCCCAAAACATTAAGGTTTTCAGATGCATTTGGCATGACATCTTTATCATCAGCAAGGGAAACTATATTGTCACTGTAGGGCTCAGAAGATTGCAATGCACGTGCTGCTTCCATTACTTTATCACAATTGAGTCGGAGTTCATCATCAACTGGTAAAATATCCCTTTCTACCAATTGCTGGTTACGAAGAAGAATCAGAATATGAGTAGGAAGAGCTGGACTGACAAGGGCATTGGAAGACTGCACTTTTTCATATGTATTCCCAAAGGGAAAAGGCAATGGGTTTTTATCAAGAATATCACCCACATTAGAAGTAGCTCTCTTCTGCTTCAGGTGAGGATCGGAGAGTTTAGAGGCAGAGAAAGCTAATGCCAGGAGATTCATAGGCAAACTGCCCCAAATGCTTTTCAAAGAAATCTCATGAATGCTAGTAGGAAATCTGGCATCTTTGAGCATATCGGAAATAATTAGGGGTGATCTCAATGCAGTGATGCTGCAAATCTTCATCTTCTCACATATCTCTTGATGGAACTTTGACTGATTTTCCTCAGCATATTTCTGAAGCTCTATTTGTCTCCTGCTAACAATTTTAGCAACATTACCATTCAAATAGTCTTTGAGAAAGTCAATTTTCAGATATTCATGTTTCTTTCGCAGCTTATTCTCACCATTGCCTATGTCATACAAAAAATTGTCCTCAATTCTAAAAGTTGACTCTTTGTGAGCTGCTTCTAAAATTTTATCAAATTCCCATGCTGCAGAGTATCTTTGAGCTTCTAGTTTGCCAGAGGACATCAACCTAATAAGTGAAAACCCAACAGATTTTTCAAAATTATCCCATTGAACATGCAGATCATTTTGAAGAATGCCAAACCCCAAAATAATGTCTTTCTTCTGTTTCCAATCAATCCAATCAGGAAGAAGATCCTTCAGGCAATCTCTTCTTATAAGACAACTCCCACAAAAACAATCACGACCAGACAAAGAAAGTTCTGAAGGGAGTCCCCACGAATAGAATGAGTTGCAGACTGTTGAAATCTCAGAAAGAACAGGTCCTCTCTCATTATCTGGTCCATAGCAAAAAAGAATAAATTCACAGTTCCAAAATGAACCTAATAAAATACAGTGGCCTGATTCAGATGCCCACTTGAAATTATCATCTTCTATAATTGGTCTTAACTCAGATAATTGGAAAACAGCAACATATTCTGGATTTTGGAGACTATGGGCCCACTGCAACACTGGCATGGATGGTTTTCTCACATCACACAGTAGCAACAAGTTGTTTGAAGCAGCAGCAAAACAGAACCCACTGGAATCTGACCTAGATAGGGCAACAAATCTATCAAATTTCCCCACAGAAAACAACTCAATCTTCAGTAAAGTGCAAATTTCACACTTGTCAAACCTCAAATCAACAAGGAAAACAGCACTAGAATGAGCAACAACCAAAATTCTAGGGTGCCAACTGAATTCACAACTCAGCCACCTCCCATTTTCATTCAAATTATCCCAGGAAACACTTAATTTCTTTCCTTCTACGTTTAACAATCTCTCATTTTTCAACCAATAACTCACATCAAACAAGAATAGTTTACCACTCTCCAGCAGCACTACACACTCTTCACTCAAATGTGGACTCCAACAGGCATTAACAACTGCAGAACCCTGAAACAACTTAACACCAGCACATCCCACATAATCTAAGACTATACTTCCTACCTCTTTAGGCATCTTCACACTGTACCAATGCACACAATACATGGTACAAACCATGACATACCCAATACAAGTATAATTTGAAGATGAATAACAATAATTACCGGGAGAAGAATAAAAGCAATCATAATCAGCAACAGGGTTTACCAATAATCTCAAAATCCGATGATTCAACTTGCGGCTATGCACAACGAAATCTTTCCCATCCTTGAATTTCTGGACACTCAATTTAGAATCATTCAAATTGAGCATAGTAAACCCAAGCTGGTCATAATTATCTCCGGCGGGGAAAAAAGCAAGAACCATATCATGCATGGTCTCGTTGTCAGCTTTTATTTTTGGGCAACGAAGCAATTGAAGAGCATTGAAGTTGTGGATGGTGTCAGAAACCTGGGGCCCCATGTTTGATGCAATGGTAGAGGCAATAGACTGGTTGTTGGTGCTTGAAGTTAAGATAAATCTTGGAAGGGTAAGGTCTGGATATAGAGGAGGGAGTCGAGGGGCGAGAGAGGGGGAGTTGAGGAGTTGGGTTAGTGTTTCCTGGCATGGGTTAAAAATCAGAGGTCCGATAGGGTTTTTCTCAACACGACGCCGCTTGGAAGAGGAAGATCCTTCGTTGGAGAGGAGGAGTGGAGGAGAGAAGATGGAGGATATGGGCCACAGGGACTTCCAATCCTCCGAGAACTCCATTAGATTTCCTTAGAGAACCTCAATCCCTGTTCAAATAATCATCGATTCAACCCCTGTTCACATAATATCAATACATACATTAGTGATCAAAACTGCAAATTTATCTGTACATAACCACCATCACTCTTCAATGCATAAGCAGCCATATCATCAATGAGACAGTGTTGGTAACTAACCAAAAATGGAACAATTAGTCTCAACAATAGTCAATGCAAGAACTATCTATCCCAAGAAAGAGAATTCTCACCATTAAGCTTTTGATTTCCATTAAGCTTCATAGACTTCTTGGAAGATGTCCTTAAACCTTCATGAAACTTTTAAGTTTAGCTAAAAGGAAGAAATAAAATTTGGTAAACAAATAAAATATAAAAGAAGGCTTTAATGGAGATGAAAAGTGGTATGCCATATTCATTGAAGCATCAACAAAAGCATGCCGTAAGAGAATTTAAGGAAATTCAAATTAAAAAATCAAGGTTTTGTGGTATGTGATCAGAAAAATCAGAAATCAAGCCTCAGTAGTGAATACCTTCGTCGACAGGAAGGTCCGAGAGGAGACCGGAGCTGTGGTCCGTCGAGGAGAACTGGACGACTGGTCCGGCGACGACTCGACGAGCAGCACAGCAAGTCAGCAAGCGAAGCGCAGAGGGTAGGGATTTGGAAAAGCCTGAAGATTTTATTATTATTATTATTATATTTTCACTCATGCAATGCACGGAATGGATTACTATAATATTTTAAGAATATTTAGATCGATATATAATTATATAAATTATAATATCAAATACTCCGTATTATATAGTGCAATTGAAAAGATGATTTGGATCGGTTATATTTTTTTTAATATTATCCTTGTTTGAGACCAAATAATTGTTGAATTAATAGCTAATGTGTAGATGTAAGTATCTAGTACTAAAACTTTAGGGATTTTATATATCAGTATTTAGAATTTGTATAACTTTAACAAATGGGTTCTTTGATAAAATGTGTCTGTAAAATGTGAATATTTGTAGGGGTGCTCTGGTGATGAGCTTGGTTGATGATGTGTGATTTATTTGATGAATATATTGATTTATTGTTGATGTTTGTATGAAATAATATCATTGTTGATGTGTTGAGGTCATGCCAAGGTCTAGGAAATGGAAGTTTTAAGGTTGTAGGTGGAAGAAAATGGCTAGAGCTGGACTCTGTTCCACTCTCAGCCAATCTCGTGGGCTACCCCGCAAGAGGGAGCAGAGCCTCCCATAGGCCTTAGGGGCCCGCGGATTTGGCCCTGCGAGGTGCGCAGGTCGAGGGTGGTAGGGCTAGGAGCCCTGCCACTCCAAGACCCTAGCCCCGCAAGGTCTTGGCGGTGGGCTTCGACGCCCTACTTCCAATCTCGCGGGGAATGATGGGCTCACTGATTTTGGGGCGTAACCCTTGCCTATTGGGTCCGGCCACCTCGCATTTGTGAGTCCGGGTGCTTGATCTATTGGTTACCTATGATGAGATAAATTGTTGATTAAATGTGATATTCCTATTCGATATGTTCTTATGTGATCTAGCATGATATTCCCTTGTGGAATGACATTATGAGATTAAATATGATGATACTTCTATATGATATGATTTTATGATTAAGTTATGCGCCCAAGTATGATGTTTTCATGAAAAGTGGTATCTTGATTAAGCTATGTGTCTAAGCTTGATATTATTATATGAAATAATGCTATGAAATGAGCAATATGAATGAGCATGATATTCCTACATAAACTGAAATTATGAAGTGAATTATGTGATTAAAGTATGATGTTCCTAGTTGAAATGGAATTATGAGATAATCTATGAGCTTAAACATGAAATCCCTATTTATTGAAAGAATGGGATTGTGAAATGATTTATGGTGCTCCTATTTGCAAATAGGATCCTGAGTTGAAGTATGGAAATTTTGAAAAGAAAAGTGAATGTTATGCATTCTATCTTTGACATCAAAATGTCATGCTAGAAGTATGATGATGAGTAGAATCATCTATGTAATTATTGCTTGTGCATTTATTTGCAACCTCATGCCTATGTCTATATTTACCAAACCCGCATATATTGCATAAAAGACTATGCTCTTATCATGAAACTTATGAGAATGAATACATGTGTATTATAAATATATTTTCACATTAAAACCCTTTTTAAATCTATATCTATACTAGTTTGATTTCATGTGCATATAAAACCATATAAGTGTCTTATTCTCCATTTTTGGATCTATCATGAAGAAATCTTTAAAGATTATATTATCAATCTTTTTAAGAAAGGGGATCTAAGAAAATCTATATTTTTGGAGGACCGGACTGGACTGCAGTCCTTTCGACAGAAATGATGAAATGATATGATGGCACGATATGATAACATGATATGATGAAATGATGACATGAAATCCAGTAGAAAATCTTGGATTATGTAGAAAAGTAGTTTGGTAGAAAAATCTTGAGCTTACTTTAGGACTTGAGCTATTACTTGCTGGGATTGGAATCCCAGTTAGGGGTGTGCAAGGTAGCGGTCCTGATTCCACATGTGATTTATGAGTTATGATGATTTATAATGAAGCAGATCTTCGTGACTCAGTCCTCAGTGAGGTCACACACATATGGTGGTGACCTCACCTCCCTTCATGTATGAGAATGATGAAAGTACTTGATGAAAGGTTTCCTCCAGTATTATTATAAAGAAATGTATATTTTCTTATGATGAGATTATTGATCCCAAGTAAAGTATTGAGAAAGTATACTTATATCTTTTGCTATGAGCCATTTCTCACTCTTGATGATGAGTATGATAGTTATACATTATGATATGAGTAAACCATTTCCTTACCTTGCTAGCATAAATGAATTCTTCATGATGTTATAATTATCCATGTCACTTAACATCTTTTTACTCAAGCATTGAAACATTTTCTAATTACATCCATAATCATGTGAGTATGATCTATGTGACTTAGTTTGAAAACGAATATGCTATGTATGCAACCTGTTCAATGAATATGTCATTTGATATTGTATTCTCATGAATCTATATGATATCTAGAATTGTGCATCCATGATTCTATATGATGCCTAGTATTGTATATCCATGGTTCTACATGATATCTAGTATGGTATATCCCATGAAATTATATGTTGCAAGTTGATGTATAATGTGATTATGTGTATCAAACCTCAAGTTTTTCAATCTATATATGTATAAACTATTTTACAAGGTAGAGTGGTTTATACTAGCAATTATGCTAACCGGGTGTTTTCTACTTGTTTTACTTAACCCATTTTAGGATCTGGACGATATGAGCCGAGTGTGCTAGAGGAGTTAGATGGAGTTGTCTTGTTTTGAATCTAGCTCCTAGGTAGTTTCATTAGTGTTGACTATTTTGTAGAGCATGTAATGACTCTAATGTTTAGCTTTCCATTTAGACTTACCTTATGAATTTTGTATATATGGTGCCTAGACACCGAGTCTATGACCCTTATGAATATAATTAGGATTATGAATGTTTAATTTGATGATTTAGCCTTGCAGCTATCCCAGTATGGATAGCTACGACAGTAGCATCCTATATGTTTTGGGCTTTATCAATTTAATGATAGTAGCCAATTGGTTATAATCCTTTAATCATGCCTTAAGCTTTAATGCATTTAGCCTAGGCACGTATGTGAATTTGGGGGTGTTACAATACCACCATCGTCACCACATTTTTTTTTTGAAAAAATCACAACATATTATTGGTGTTGTTGTTGTTGTTATTACAAATAACATGTTTATTTTCAGGAAAATGAGCCAAATAGAAAAAAAAATTTAACTCTTAGCCAAACAAAAAAATATATAGTTTTCAGACATTCAGCCAAACACAAAAAAAAAAAAAAAAATTAAAATATTTTCTGAAAATGAGTCATTTTTTAGAAATCATTTTCTGAAAAATATTTTTCAAGTTTTTAAACGGGTCCTAAAAGTTTGAATCCAATAAATTACCTAGCACAACTCAAAATATTATAAACCCATTATTCACTCCTTTTTTTTTTAATGTAGCGTAGAATATTCTCAACGTAAAACACAAACATATTGGATGGATTAGCCAACTATTATGTAGTGTGGTAACATCCCGTTTCTTATAAAGAGCCATGAGATTTTCAAAAAATATACAAATATTGGATAAATTAATTAAGGTATAGATTACCAAAATTGAAAACTGTGGCACTTACTGCCGGAGAATGTTTCTGGGAGGAGAGGAAATGATAAAGAAATTTTAAATGAGTTTTTTCCACTTTTGGTCCTATGACTTTAGTGCTTCTGTCAATTTAGGTACACGACTTTCATTCCTGACATAAGTAGTGCTTGACTTTAATTTTTTTGCCACTTTTAGTCCTTGACTTTGATTTTTTTTTCCACTTTTAGTCCTTTCGGCCATCCGAGCGACAACTTTTAATCGAAATCAACAAATTGTTGTGCCATTAAGAGTAAAAGTGTCTTTTGATAAAGCGCTAAATATATTTATAAATAAAATCAGATAAAAAATAGGAAAAAGAAACGTTATGTGTTTGTTCTGCTTCTCTTTTTAAGCGATAACTTTTAATCGGAATCAACAACTGTTGTGCCATTAAGGATAAAATTGTCTATAGATAAATCCCTAAATACATTAAATGTTATTTAACCTTAATGGCACAACAGTTTGTTGATTTCGATTAAAAGTTGTAGCTCAAATGGTCGAAAGGACTAAAAGTGGAAAAAAAAAAAATTCAAAGTCAAGGACTAAAAGTGGCAAAAAAATTAAAGTCAAGCACTACTTATGTCAGGAATGAAAGTCGTGTACTTAAATTGACAGAGGCACTAAAGTCATAGGACAAAAAGTGGAAAAAACTCAATTTTAAATTAAGAAAAAGAAGAATTTGTGGTGGCGAACAATACTGAATAGGGCAGGATAAAGTACAAGAAATGATTGTTGCCTTTAGTTAGTACTTAGTACAATATAATTGTCCACTTAGGTGATGATGTAAAGACTCCCTTGCACCAAAACTGATTATTTCATAATAATGCTTTGCTAGCTTTAACTTTTGGAAAATTTTTCATACTAATAAAATATGAAAAATTTTAAAATCTCAAATAGTGAAAATGATTGCTACTCTTAAATTTAAAAAATGATAATACTATTGTGAATTATAAACGTGAAATTACTATTTTATTTATAAAAATATATTATAAAATTTTTGTAACATATATACTTACTGACAGGTTTAGTCTAACATTGGGGCATTAAATTTAATTTTAGTATGTTAATAAGTCACAATAGGATTGGTGAAAATAAAAAATTAAAGTAAGTGTATAGTTATCTATATTAGTTAAGTGTTTAGAATGTAAAAATGAGTAGAATAATAATTCAATTGCCAAGAGTCAATTTGAGTACAATGTGAAGAAATACTATTTATATTAATATATTCCTAAAAATACTAAAAGGCTAAGTTACAGAAACCAAGAAGACGATTCATGTTTCATGCCTTGATAGTGATTTCATTGTAAATGTAATAATTGTGGTTCACACTTGTCAGATAGTATGCACTAGATTGATGAACTTCTAGATCTTAAGCCACTCTATCGAGCCTTCTAATATTGTTGAATTGCACCAACTGAATGACTGAATTAGGCCAATTACCAATATTTCATCACCTAAAAAACAAGTACACAACCAAATTTAAAATTTATTTCTTTTTTATCTTCTATGAATAATGTTACCAAATATACTATCATTAAAACATTAGTTATTTAGTTATTAAAGACTAATACTACATAGATTTTCATTTTCTACTCTAATTTTTTAATCCATCCTATGTGTCATGCTTTGATGGATTAATAAAAAGGAGAGTTATACTCCATGGAGTACACCCACCATTTTCCGTTATTTAAGTAATCAATTGTTATATTTAAAGTAAATATTTGAAATTATAGTTAAAACTTAAAACTATTTAATTTGCTACACTCTTGAGAAGTCTCTAACCAGTTGAAAGGCTTAGCTGGAGTATTTGTGTGCCAAAGATAGAACTATTTATCTTGGATCTTTAAAGACTAAAATCTTAAAATACGATACAATGGTAAAAAAAAAAAGTTGAAAAATTCACTAATCTCTGTCTTCTTTTAATTGGCCAAAAAAAGGGAAAAATCTATAACATCAAAGTATCTTTAACATTTGAAATCAAACATCTAGGTAAGTCAATTGCATCATCATGTGCACCTTGCATTATACTCATTGCCCAGATCTGATGCCAATTGGGAAACTGGATTTGAATGAAAGTATAAAAAGTTTGACCTATATGCTATATAAAGGAATGATGGGCTATAAAGGAATGATTAGTGAGCAAGTTTAGAGCCATGATGACTTTATCATCCCATTTTTTGATATGTGAATTGTGAAACCCTAAGGCTGATCATGGAATTTTCTGCCCAGAAACCTTTCCCAGCCCCCAATAAAAGGGGGACAATATGGTACTGTACTATTGCCATAGCTCACTTCTCCAGGTATAAATGGCTGTAAAATATGTGAAGTCCTGTCTTTTACAGAATCAAGTTCTTGGATTTGGCACTCATGCTATAAAAACCAGATTTTAAAAACCAAAGGGGAATGAAAAAGCAAAAGAGCAAACAAAACAACAAAAAGAAAAGTTTTCAAAAAAAAAAACAACAAAAAGAAAAAGCATGTTCAGAGTTCCAGTCTTTCAGGCCCAAAGGCAAAGATCCAAAGAACCCTCCTTTAAATTAAACAAGAATTCCCTCTATTCCTTCCAAGTTCCAACTTCCAAACCTTGTGATCTCCAGTTCTTTAAATTAAATAATCCCCACTCTTCTTTCCCACACACCATTCTTGGAATCTGCTTCTCTTCCTTCCTATATATAGTTGTCACCTGTCAGTGTGTGTTTTTTGCTTTAAGCTCCCACCCCTTCTTCTTCCTAGCTCCAAAATGTGTTCAAGAGTTTGAAATATTGATCAAAAAAGAATCTTGAATGGAGGGGCTGAGAAAATTGGGTCTGATATGGTGGCTATTGGTCTTGTCAGAAGGCAATGCCACCATTGTTGAGGATGATAAGCAGGCATTGCTGGAGTTTGTTAAAGAACTCCCTCATTCAAGGGCTCTGAACTGGGATGAGAGGGTGCCTGTGTGCAAGAATTGGACTGGGGTGAGCTGCAATGGAGATGGGTCAAGAGTGATAGCATTGAGGCTACCTGGGGTTGGGTTTAATGGCCCAATTCCAAACAATACTCTTAGCCGCTTGTCAGCATTGCAGATCTTGAGCCTCAGATCCAATGGGATTTCTGGGAATTTCCCTCCAGATTTTGGTAACTTGAAGAACTTGTCTTGCCTTTATTTGCAGCACAACAATTTGTCTGGTCCTTTGCCTTCTGATTTCTCTGTCTGGAAGAATCTTACTAGTGTTAACTTGTCTAACAATGGGTTTAATGGCAGCATTCCTTATTCGATTTCGGGTTTGACTCGTCTTGCTTCCTTAAACCTTGCTAACAATTCTATCTCAGGGGAAATCCCTGACTTGCATTTACCTAGGCTGCAGAATTTGAATTTGTCTAACAATGATCTTACTGGATTTGTGCCAAAGTCACTTCAAAGGTTTCCCAAAAGTGTGTTTCTTGGAAATGATGTTTCTTTCTTAGATTTCTCTGTTTCTAGTCCCCCTATTGTTTCCTTGCCTCCCCAACACAACACTGGAAAATTGAGTGAAAAAGCTTTGCTTGGAATTGTAGCTTCTGGGAGTGTAATTGCCATTCTTGGGTTTGGTTTTGTGTTTCTTGTTTGCTGTCTGAGAAGGAAACGCGATGTGGGTTTCCTGGGGAAACTGGAGAAGGGGCGTATTATGTCACCCGAAAAGGCGATTTCACGGGGGCAAGGTGCAAACAATAGTCTGGTTTTCTTCGAGGGGTGTAACTATGCGTTCGATTTAGAGGACCTCCTGAGAGCTTCAGCAGAGGTTCTTGGGAAAGGAACGTTCGGTATGGTTTACAAAGCGATACTAGAGGATGCCACGACGGTGGTGGTGAAGAGGTTGAAGGAAGTGGGCGTCGGGATGAAGGAATTCGAGCAGCAAATGGAGGTTGTGGGAAGCATAAAACATGAGAATGTGATTGAGCTCAGAGCATACTACTATTCCAAAGAAGAGAAGCTCATTGTCTGTGACTTTTTCAGCCAAGGCAGTGTTGCTGCAATGTTGCATGGTATGTAATATGTATAAATATAATGTATGTATGAATCTTTCTTCAATCTCTGACATATATATATATATATCTCAATGTGCAGGAAATAGGGGAGAAAATATGGTACCTTTGGATTGGGAAACGCGGGTGAAGATAGGCATAGGTGCAGCGAGGGGAATTGCAGGGATCCATGGAGCAAATGGGGGGAAGATGGTACACGGCAACATTAAATCCTCGAACATCTTTCTCAACTCGAGGCGATACGGCTGTGTAGCCGACGTTGGTCTGTCAGCGATCATGGGGTCGTTGCCTCCGCCCCTAGCACGTGCGGCTGGGTACCGGGCCCCAGAAGTTATGGACACCAGAAAGGCAACACAGGCGTCTGATGTGTTCAGCTTTGGCGTGTTGTTGCTTGAGCTCCTCACCGGGAAGTCCCCCGTGCACACGACGAGCGGGGACGAGATCATACATTTGGTCCGGTGGGTGCATTCGGTCGTCCGGGAAGAGTGGACCGCAGAAGTGTTTGATGTGGAGCTGCTCAGGTCTCCAAACATTGAGGAAGAGATGGTGGAGATGTTGCAGATAGCTCTGTCATGTGTGGTGAGGATGCCTGATCAAAGGCCTAAGATTGGAGAGGTTGTTAAGATGATTGAGGGTGTTCGGCTGATTGATGGGGATAATAGCCACCAATTATGTGAAGCTAAATCAGAAACACCAACCTCAAGAACATCACCCTCTTTGCTTGACTCTGATTACTAAAACCTGCAGATTGAAGAACAGAAACCAGACATCTTTTTTTTGTTTTTTTCTTTTGATCCTAGTTTGTCATCATGTTATTCTTCCAGTGGTGCTGAAATGCTTTTTCACTGTCTCAGTGAATCCTATCTGTATCATGTTGACTTAATTATAAATTTCAATTCTTACCTTCACACTAGTTGGTTATCAAACTGTCTATCATGTTTCTAAACTCTGCAACTCAATAGACCAACCAATGTAAAACACCTCCAAGAAACTTTCTTTTTCGATACCTTAGGTTTCCCAACTTACGTCACACTAATTTTTAAGTCCCCAGAACCACCCCAACAGGGGCCGGAGGAAATAAATCACAAGACACCTAGTCAGTCCTCAGGTTCCCACCTCTTGCCTGTACACTCTATTCATAAAAGTCTACATCATCTCTGATCGATTAAGGTCTCACAATGACCTCTCAAGTTTCTAGTGGGATTTGATCATTTGAATCCCTACACTACCGTTGGAACAAAGTTTTAGGATAATCGGTCAAACCAACTAAGCTAGTCTCGTAGGGCACCTTCAAGAAACTTATGGTCAAGTGGCTTGTCTCAATAATTAATGAAAATAGAACTAAATATTAAAACTGACCAAAATAGTGTTTCAGACTCTGATTTTACCAAGAAAGCTCATGCAGTTTACTCAAGTGTGTTCAACATATTCATAATGAAATCACAATGTATCATGATCACTTTATATTTTCCCCTAATAGCTTAGATCCCCTATTTCTATCTCTAATTTCTAGCTAGGATTTTGCATAAACATCATCCTCTAATCCTCTGGTTAGTATCCCTTTGTCCAGACTGGTACAGAGTATAATAAAGTCCCTAAAGTAAAAGAAATAAGTATTGTAGCCATGGTATATGCATATGCTCTCCATGGGTATTTGCTCTCTCTCATTGCATGGAATTCAGCAATAAAGGTTGACACTGTACTAAGACAACCCAACAACCCAAACTGAATCCCGGCAACAACAGTATCGCAGTCCTTCGTTTTCACCTGCATCGACACACAAGTCACGAGTAAATTGTCAATCACACAAGTTCGTATCGAACAGAAGTTTGAAGAGCCAGGTCCAGCATCCTGCCTTCAGTATGCTCGACTTGGTCTTTCAGGTCTTCGCCCAACAGTTTAATCCATAACGGTGAATATAAGAAGCCTAGTTAGTGTATTGAGTGCCACAAAAAGGAAGAAGAGAGCAAATGCAGAATGATAACGGAAGTTACCGCTTTCTTTAAGGTTGCTAGAGCTGCCATGATGCAGGCTGCAGAGACGTTGGCGATCAAGGTTCCAAAGGGTACCCATTTCAGCGAGCCTGATTTCCCCAGACCTCGTCCGTTTAATCGTGCTAAGAACCACCTGATCCAGACGCCAAATGGTCCAACAAGGCAAGCCAACCACAACTGGGATTCACTGTTGCCTCTTTTAAATTCGTTGGCCTCCAGCGCTATACACATGCTCCATAGAGCAGCCAGAATAAGCAGCAACGCTAATGAAACTGTTATTTGCCGTTTGAAATTGTTCATCTTCCAAGAGCTTTCGGAGCTGGGATTTTTACTCGTAGATGTTTCTCTCAAAATCCATTGAAAGCCTTTCGCAGTCTCAATACCAAAAATAATCGAGTAGGCTACAAGAAACAAACCTGCAAGAATCGAAACCTCCATCAACGACAGCACAAACTACAGAAGACGGTTGTAAACGTTAACTTACTCAAGTTGTTCTAAGAACAATTCGGTACCTATAAGAATGCCAAGTACTGCAAATCCCCATCGACCTTCAAGACTGAGATCAAGCATCTTCTGGTTCCAACCACTAAAAGTAGTAAGGCTTCCCAGAAAACCAGTTGACAATCCAATGGCCAACTGATCTGAAATTTCGGAAATTTGTCCTTTGAAAACCACGCCAAACCAACCCATTAAAAATGAACCAACCTATGAAACAAACAAAAGATATAAATTCTTGGCTCCATGTGAGATTGAGCATTATCTGGGACATGTGTTTTCATGTAGAAAGAAGAGGAAGCAAAGCACAAAGGTTACCATATTAGAAGGAAGGTCAAGATACATATAGCTTCGATCACTTGTGGCACCAATATTTCCTGGTCCAAACAATTTCTGAAGAGCATACCTCAGCAAAACCTGCATATAATACATAACAGAAGGGATGACTTTTGAAGGGCACACAATAAATAACCAACACAGTGATAGAGTAAGCAAATTCAGCAAACAGACCACAGTTAAGCTAGACCAGATTACATACAAATAGAAATTAGAATTGTAAAGTTCTTAAGAAAGAGATGTATATCTAATGCTTGGAAGACATTAAACTGATTGATCCTATAATCCTTTCATCTTTCACCTTTGATAAACTACTAAACCAAGTTCTTTATTAGGCAATGAAAATCCTAACCAGAAGTAACCTATTAAACTTTATCAGATTTAATAAATTACGTATCCATAAAAGATGTATGAATCCTTTAATTAGAGTGAAATAGGCATTAGAAATAGGCCTATTGGAAGTGGACAAAAAAAAAAAAAAAAAAAAAAAAAAAAAAAAAAAAAAAAAAAAA